>NW_027206159.1:460000-687322 GCF_024711535.1 Dipodomys merriami
TAACCCTAAACTTAACCTGAACAATAATTCTCACCCAAATGCTAACCCTAAGCGGAACACTTACCCTAACCCTCAACCTCACCCTCAGCTTAATGCTAAGCCTAAACCTAACCCTAAGCCTAACACAAGCACTCACCCTAACACTAACCCTAATCCTAATCCTAAACCTAACCCTAACCCTCACCCTCATCCTAACCCTCACCCTAACCCTAAAACTAACACTAACCCTAACCCTAAACCTAACACTAACACTAAACCTCACCCTAATACTCACCCTAACCGTAACTCTAACCCTAAATCTCACCCTCACCCTCATCCTAACCCTCAACCTCACCCGAACTGTAACACTAACCCTAACCCTAACACTCACACTAACCCTAACACTAACCTTAACTGTAACCCTAAACCTCACCCTGACCCTAACCCTAACTCTAAACCTCATCCTAACCCTAACCCTAACCCTCAACATCACCCTCACCCTTACCCTTACCTTAACCTTAACCTTACACCTAACCCTAAGAATAACTCTAACCCTAACCCTAACCATAAACCTCACCCTCACCGTAACTCTAACCCTAACACAAACCCTCACACTAACCCAAACTCTGAAACTAAACCTAACGCTAAAAGTCACCCTAACCCTAAACCTAACTCTAACCCTAACCCTAGCACATACCCTAACCCTAATCTTAACCCTAACCCTCACTCTAACCCTCACTCTAAACATAAACCATAACCTAACCCTAAATCTAACCCTCAACTTCACCCTCAGCCTCAGCCTAACACTAACCCTAACCCTAACCTCACACTCACAGTCACAGTAACCCTAATCCGAACACTAACCCCAAACCTAACCCTAAAACTAACCCTAAACCTAACCCTCAACCTAAAGCTCACTCTAAACCTAACCCTAACCCTAAACCTCACCTTCACCCTAACCCTAATCCTAACCCTAACCATCACCCTCACCCGCACCTTAAACTTAATCCTAATCCTAACCCTAACCCTAACTGTAAAACTAACTATAACCCTAACCCTAACACTAACACTAACCCTAATCCTCAACCCCACCCTCACCCTCAGCCTAAGCCTAAGCCTGTCCCTAACACTAACCCTAACTCTAACCCTAAACCTCACCCTGACCCTAACCCTATCTCTAAACCTAACCCTAATCCTCACCCTGACCCTAACCCTAACCTTCACCTGCAACCTCAGCCTCACTGTAACTCTAACCCTAACCCTAACAATAACACTAACCCTAAACCTAATGATCAACCTAAACCTAATCCTCACCCCCACCCTCACCCTCAGCCTAACCCTAAGCCTAAGCCTAACCCTAACACTAACCCTCACCCTCACTCTAACCCTAACCCTAATCCTAACCCTAACCCTATCCCTAAACCTCAACCTAACCCTCACCCTCACCCTAATGCTAGCAGTAAACCTAACCCTAACCCTCACCCTAACCCTCCCCCTAACCTGAACACAAACCCTAAACTTCACCAGCACCCTTACACTAACCCTAACCCTAACCCTAAACCTCACCGTAAACCTCACCCTAAAGACACCCTCACCCTCACTCTCAATGTGAACGTAACTCTAACCCTAAGCCTAACAATAACAGTAACCCTAACCCTAACAATAACCATAATCCTCACCCTGTGCCTCATCCTCAAGGCAAACTTAACACTAACCATAACACTAAAAATAAGCCTAAACCTAACCCTAAGCCGAAGCCTAAGCCTAACCTTAACCCTAACCCTAACCATAAAACTAACCCTAACCCTAACACAAAACCTAACCCTAGCCCTAACCCTATATCTAAACCTCATCCTAACCCTCACCCTAAACCAAACCCTAATCCTCACCCTAACACTAACCCTAACCCTCACCCTCACTCTCAGCCTAAGCCTAAGCCTAAGCCTATGCCTAACCCGAACTCTAAACCTCACCCTTGCCCTCACCTTATACCTAACCCTAACACTAACCCTAACTCTAACCCTAAACCTCACCATCACCCTAACCCTAACTCTAACCCTAAACCTAAAACTAAACCTCACCCTAAACCTACACCTAACCCTCACCCTCAACCTCACCTTAAACAGAACCCGAACCCTAACAATAACCCTAACACTAAACATAACCCTCACCCTAACCATAACCCTCAACATAACCCTAACCCTCAATCTACCCCTCACCCTCACCCTAACCGTAACCCTAACCCTCACCCTAACCCTAACCCTAAACGTAACCCTTACCCTCACCTTAACCCTCAGCCTAAACCTAAGCCTAAACCTAACCCGAACCCTCACACTCATCCTCATAATATCACTAATCCTAAACCTAAGCATAACCCTAACCCTAAACCTCAACCTAACCCTAACCCTAATCCTAACCCTAACACTAACACTAACCCTAGCCCTAACCCTCAACCTAACCCTCCCCCTAACCCTCACCCTAACCCTAAACCTCATCCTAACCCTCACCTTCACCGTAATCCTAAACCTAACCCAAACCCTCACCCTAACCCTAACCCTAACCCGAACCCGAACCCTAAACCTCACCCTAACCCTAAACCTAACCCTCACCCTCAACCTCACACTAACGGTAAACTTAACCTTAACGATAACACTAACAATAATCCTATCCCCACCCCGAATCCTAACCCTCACCCTCACCCTAAACTTAACCCTCACCCAAACCCTCACCCTCACCCTAACACTTACCCTCATCCTAACACTAACCCTAACCCAAACCCTAACCCTAACCCTAACACTCCCCCTACCGCTATATCTAACCCTCAACCTCACCCTCACCTTCACCCTAACTCTAACACTAACACTAACCCTAACTCTAACCCTAAACCTCACCCTCACCCTAACCCTAACTCTAACCCTAACCTGAAACCTAAACCTCAACCTAACCCTAACCCTCATCCTCACCCTCACCCTCAACATAACTCTAACCCTAACCCTAAAAATAACCCTAACCCTAACCCTAACCCTCATCCTAACCATAACCTTCACCCTAACACTAACCCTCACCCTAACACTTACCCTCACCCTAACACTAACCCCAACCATAACACTAACCCTCACACTAACGCTAACCATCACCCTAACCCTAAACCAAACCCTAACCCTAACTCTCACCCTCACCCTAGCCCTCAACCTAACGCTAACCCTCATCCTCACCCTTAACCTCACACTAACCCTAACACTAATCCTGAATCTAACCCTCACCCTCACCTTAATCCTAACCCTCACCTGTACCGTAACCCTCACACTCAGCCTAACCCTCACCTTTACCCTTACGGTCACCCTCAACCTAACCCTCACCATAGCCTAAATCCTCATCCTAACCCTCACCCTAATGGCAACCATAACCATCACCCTAAACCTAACCCTCACGTTCACCCTCAGCCTAAGCCTAACGCTAAGCCTAAGCCTAAGCCTAACCCTAACCCTCACCCTCACCATAGCCCTCACCCTAACCCTAATCCTAACCCTAACCCTCATCCTAACCCTTAACCTAACCATAACCCTAACCATCATACTAAACCTAATCCTCATCCTCACCCATACCCTCAGCTTAACCGTAAGACTAAGCCAAACCCTAACCCTAACCCTCACATTCACGCTCACCGTCAACGTAATCCTAAACCAAACCCTAAACCTAATATTAAAACTCAACCTAACCCTCACCCTAACCCTAACACTAACCCTAACCCTAACACTCAACCTAACCCTCCCCCTAACCTTAACTCTAACCCTAAACCTCACCCTCACCCTAACCATAATCCTAACCCTAAACCTCACCCTAACCCTGATCCTAAACCTCACCCTCACCCTCACCCTTACTGTAACTCTAAACCTAACCTTAGCTATAAAACTAACCCTAAACCTAACCCAAACCCTGAACCTCACCCTAAGTCTAACCGTAAAACAAACCCTCACCCTAATCCTAATCCTAATCCTCAGCCTTACCTTAACCCTAACCCTAACCCTAACCCTAAACCTCACCCTCACCATAACCCTAACCCCAACCCTAAACCTCACCCTAACTCTAGTCCTCCCCCTAACCCTAATGCTAAACCGAAACCTCATCCTAACACTCACCCTAACCCTAAAACACTAACACTAACCCTTCCCCTCACCCTCACGCTCTGCCTAAGCCTCCGCCTCAGCCTATTACTAACCCTGACCCTCACACTCACCCTCACCCTCACCCTAACCCTAACACTAACCCTAACTCTACCCCTCACACTAACCCTCACCCTAACGCTAACTATAACCTTAAACCTCACCCTCATCCTAAACCTAAATCTCACCCTGACCCTCACCCTCTGCCTAACATTAAGTCTAACCCTAAGCCCAACCCTAACCCTAACACTAACCCTAACCCTCACCCTACCCCTCACCCTAACCCTAAACCAAACCCTCACCCTCATTCTAGCCCATACACAAACGATAAGCCTAAGCCTAACCCTCACCCTAATCCTCACTCTAACTCTAACCCCAACACTCACGCTAAAACTTAACCCTCACCCTCACCCTAACTCTAACTCTAATCCTAACCCTAACCCTAACCCTCACACTCACCCTTAACTTAAGCCTAACCTTAATCCTAACCCTAACACTAACCCCCAATCCCACACTAAACCTCACCCTATCCCCAACTCTAACCCTAACACTAACTCTAACCCTCACCCCATCCCTCACCCTAACCCTAATCCTAAACCTCACCCTCAACCTAGCCCATACCCACATCCTAAGCCTAAGCCTAACCATCACACTAACCTTCACTCTAACCCTAACCCCAACACTCACCCTAACCGTAAACCTCACCCTCACCCTCACCCTAACTCTAACCCTAACCCTAACCCTAACCCTCACACTCACCCTAACCCTAACCTTAACCCTAATCCTAAACCTCAGCCTAAACCTAAACCTTACCCTAACACTTACCCTCACCTTAACACTAACACTAATCCTAACACTAACCCTCACACTAACGCTAACAATCACCCTAAACCTAAACCTCACCCTAACCCTAAACCCTCACCTTCACCCTAGCCCTCAACCTAACCCTAACACTCATCCTCACACTAAACCTCACACTAACCCTAACACTAATCCTCAACCTAAACTTCACCCTCACCCTTAACCTAACCCCGACCCTCACCCTAACCATAACCCTCACCTCAATCTGACCCTCAGCCTAACACTAAGCCTAACCCAAACCCTAACCCTAACCCTCACACTCACCCTCACTCTAACCCTAATCCTAACACTAACCCTAACACTAAACCTCAACCTAACCCTCACCCTAACCCTAACCCTAACACTAACCCTAACCCAAACCCTCACGCTAACCCTCCCCCTAACCCTAACTCTAAACCTAAACCTCACACTCACCCTAACCCAAATCCTAACCCTGACCCTAAACCTCACCCTAACCCTAACCCTAACCCTCACCATTACCCTCACCCTCACCCTCACCGAAACTCTAACCATAAACCTAACAATAACACTAATCCTAAACCTAAACCAAACCCTAACAATAATCCTATCCCTAACCCTCAGCCTGACTGCAAAGGTAGCCAGAACAATAACACTTAAAATAATCCTAACACTAACCCTAATCCTAATCCTCACCCTCACCCTAACCCTCATCCTCACCCTAACCCTCACCCTAAACCTAAGCCTCACCCTTACCATAACCATAACCCTCACCCTAACCCTAACCCTAACTCTCACCCTAACACTAACTCTAACCCTAAATCTCACCGTCACCCTCACCCTAAACCTCACCCTCACCCTGACCCTCAGCTTAACCCAAAGCCAAAGTCTAACGCTAACCTTAACCCTCACCCTCACAATAGCCCTCACCATAACCCTAACTGCAACACTAACCCTAACCCTAACACTCACACAAACCCTAACCCTAACCCTAACTCTACCCTAAACCTCACCCTGACCCTAACCCTAACCCTAACCCTAACACTAAATCTCATCCTAACCCTAACCCTAACCCTCAACATCACCCTCACCCTCACCCTTACCTTAACCTTAACCCTAACCCTAACCCTAAGAATAACCCTAATCCTAAAACTAACCCTAAACCTCACCCTCACCGTAACTCTAACCCTAACCCAAACCCTCACCCTAACCCTAACTCTGACACTAAAACTAAGGCTAAAAGTCACCCTAACCCTAAATCTAAACCTAACCCTCATGCCAGCACATACCTTAACCCTAATCCTAACATTAACCCTAACTCTAACCCTCACACTCACCCTCACCTTAAACTTAATCCTAATCCTAACCCTAACCCTTACCCTAACCCTAACTCTAACCCTAATCCGAACCCTAACCCTAACCCTAATCCTCAACCCCACTCTCACACTCAGCCTAACCCTAAGCCTGTCCCTAACACTAACCTCTACTCTAACCCTAAACCTCACCCTCACCATAACCCTATCTCTAAACCAAACCCTCAACCTCACCCTGACCCTAATCCTAAACCTCACCCCCACCCTCAACCTCAATGTAACTCTAACCCTAACCCTAACAATAACACTAACCCTAACCCTAACGATCACCCTAACCCTAACCCTCAACCCCACCCTCACCCTCAGCCTAACCCTCAGCCTAAGCCTAACCCTAACACTAACCCTCACCCTCATTCTCACCCTAACCCTAATCCTAACCCTAACCCTATCCCTAAACCTCAATCTAACCCTCACCCTCACCCTAATGCTAAAACTAAACCTAACCCTAACCCTCACCTAACCATCCCCCTAACCCGAACTGTAACCCTAAACCTCACCAGCACCCTTACACTAACCCTAAACCTAACCATAAACCTCACCGTAAACCTCACCCTAATCCTCACCCTCACCCTCACTCTCACCATGCCCGTAACTCTAACCCTAACCCTAACAATAACAGTAACCCTAAGCCTAACCCTAACAATAACCATAAACCTCACCTTGTGCCTCACCCTCACCGCAAACGTAACACTAACCATAACACTAACAATAACCCTAAACATAACCCTAATCCTAAGCCTAAGCCTAAACCTAACCCTAACCCTAACCCTCACCCTAACCCTAACCCTAACGCTACCACTAATAACCCTAACCCTCACCCTAACCCTAACCCTAACCCTACCACTAACACTAAACATAAACCTAACCCTAACCTTAACCCTAAACCTCATCCTAGCACTCATCCTAAACCTAACCCTAACTCTAACCCTCACTCTTGGCCTAAGCCTAGCCTAAGCTTAAGCCTAACCTGAACTCTAAACCTCACCCTAACCCTCACCTTAACCCTAACCCTAACAGTAACCCTAACTCTAACCCTAAACATCATCATCACCCTAACCCTAACTCTAACCCTAACCCTAAAACTAAACCTCACCCTAACCCTAAACCTAACCTTCACCCTCAACCTCACCGTAACCCTAAGCCTAACACTAACAATAACCCTAACACTAAACCTAACCCTCACCCTAACCATAACCCTCAACATAACCCTAACCCTCAATCTACCCCTCACCCTCACCCTAACCCTAACCCTAACCCTCACCCTCACCCTAACAATAAATGTAACCCTAACCCTCACCGTAACCCTCACCCTAATTCTAACCCTAATCCTAACCCTAACCCTAATTCTAAAACTAAACCTAACCCTAACCCTAACCATCACCCTAAACCTATTCCTCATCCCCACACTCACCCTGAGCCTAAACCTAAGCCTAAACCTTACCCGAACTCTAAACCTCACCCTTACACTCACCTTAACCCTAACCCTAACACTAACCCTAACTCTAACCCTAAACCTCACCCTGACCATAACCCTAACTCTAACCCTAACCTGAAACCTAAACCTCATCCTAACCCTAACCCTCACCCTCAACCTCAACAGAACCCTAACCCTAACACAAACAATAACCCTAACCCTAACACTAACCCTCATCCTAACCACAGCCTTCACCCTAACCCTAATCCTCACTCTAATACATACCCTCACCCTAACACTAACCCTAATCATTTACACTAACCCTTACACTAACCCTAACCATCACCCTAACCCTAAACCTCACCCTAACCCTAACTCTCACAGTCAACCTATCCCTCAACCTAACCCTAACCCTCATCCTCACCCTTAACCTCACACTAACCCTAACACTAATCCTGAATATAACCCTCAACCTCACCCTCACCCTAACCCTCACCTTACCATAACCCTCACACTCAGCCTAACCCTCACCTTTAACCTCAGCCTCAGCCTAACCCTAAGCCTAAGCCTAACCCTAATCATAACCCTCACCCTCACCCTAGCCCTCACCCTAACCCTAATCCTAACCCTAACCCTCATCCTAACCCTTAACCTACCACAACCCTAACCATCATTCTAAACCTAATCCTCATCCCCACTCATAACCTCAGCCTAACCGTAAGCCTAAGCCAAACCCTAAACCTAACCCTCACACTCACCCTACAGTCAACCTCATCCTAACCCTAACCCTAACCCTAACATTAAACCTCAACCTAACCCTCACCCTAACCCTAACACTAACCCTAACCCTAAAACTCAAACTAACCCTCCCCCTAACCCTAACTATAACCCTAAACCTCACCCTCACCCTAACCATAATCCTAAAACTAAACCTCACCCTAACCCTGATCCTAACCCTCACCCTCACCCTCACCCTTACTGTAACTCTAACCCTAACCTTAACTATAACACTAATCCTAAACCTAACCCAAATACTGAACCTCACCGTAACTCTAACCCTAACACAAACCTAATCCTAATCCTAACCCTCAGCCTCACCTTAACCCTAACCCTAACATTAACCCTAACCCTAACTCTCACCCTCACCATAACCCTAACCCTAAACCTAAACGTCACCCTAACGATAACCCTAACACTCATGCTAATTCTAGCCCTCCCCCTAAACCTAATGCTAACCCTAAACATCATCCTAAATCTCACCCTAACTCTAAAACCCTAACACTAACACTCACCCTCAGCCTCACGTTCCACCTAAGCCTCCGCCTCAGCCTAAGACTAACCTTGACCCTCACATTCACCCTAACCCTAACCCTAACCATAACACTAAACCTAACCCTAACCTTCACACTAACCCTCGCCTTAACCCGAATTCTAACCCTAAACCTCACACTCACCCTAACCCTAATCCTAAACCTGACCCCAAATCTCACCCTAACCCTAACCCTAACCCTCACCCTTACCCTCACCCTCATGCTCACCATAACTCTAACCCTAACCCTAACAATAACACTAATCCTAACTCGAAACCTAAACCTAATCCTAATCCTATCCATAACAATCACCCTCAGCCTCACCATCAGTGCAAAAGTCACCAGAACCATAACACTAACAATAATCCTAACCCTAACCCTAATCCTAACAATCACCCTCAACCTAACCCTAATCCTAACCATAACCCTCACTCTAACTCTAATCCTAACCTCACCATAACCCTAAACCTCATCTTATCCCTCACCCTAACAATAACCCTAACCCTCACCCTCACCCTAGCCTTCACCCTAACCCTAATCCTAACCCTATCCCTCATTCTAACCCTAAACCTAACCCTCACCATAACCCTCAAACTCACCCTAACCCTCATCCTCACCCTAACCATCACCCTAACCCTAACCCTCTCCCTCACCATAACCCTAAACCTCATCCTAACCCTCACCCTAACCCTAACCCTAAACCTAAACCTCACCCTAACAATAACCCTAACCCTCACCCACACCCTAGCCCTCACACTAAACCTAATCCTAACCCTAATCCTCATCCTAACACTCACCCTAACCCTAACCCTAATCTTCACCCTAAGCCTAATCCTAACCCTAAACCTCAACCTAACCCTAACCCTCACCCTCACTGTAACCCGAACTCTAAACCTCATCCAACCCTAAACTAAACCCGAGCCCAAAATCTCACCCTAACGCTAACCCTAACCCAAACCCTAACCCTAAACCTCAACCTTAACCTCACCCTCAGCTTAACCATTAGACTAACCCTAACCCTAAGCCTAACCCAAACACTCACCCTCACACTAACCCTAATCATAATCCTAACCCAAACCCTAACCCTCAACCTCATCCTAACCCTCACCCTAACCCTAACACTAACCCTCACCCTAACCATCACCCTAACCCTAAATCTAATCCTAAACCTCACCCTCACCCTAACCCTAACCTAACCCTAAACCTAAACCTCACCCAAACAATAACCCCTACCCTCACCCTCACCGTCAGCCTAAACCTAACCCTAAACCAAACCCTCACCATGACCCTAACCCTAACCCTAAACCTCATCCTAACCCTAACCCTAATCCTCACCCTCAGCCTCACTCTCACTGTAAACTTAACCCTAACCATAACACCAACAATAACCCTAACCCTAACCCTAATCTAACCCTCACCTTCACCCTCACCCTCAACATAACCCTAACCCTAACCCTAACAATAAACCTAACCCTATCCCTAACCCTCATCCTAACCATAACCTTCACCCTAACCCTAACCCTCACCCTAACACTTACCCTCACCGTAACATTAACCCTAACCATAACACTAACCCTAACCATCACCATAACCCTAAACCTCACCCTAACACTAACTCTCACCCTCAACCTAGCCCTCAACCTAACCCTAACCCTGATCCCCACCCTTAACCTCACACTAACCCTAACACTAATACTGAATCTAACCCTCAGCCTCACCCTAACCCTAACCCTCACCCTTAGCATAACTCTCACCCTCAGCCTAACCTTCACATTTACCCTTATGGTCACCTCACCCTAATCCTCACCATAACCTAAATCCTCATCCTAACCCTCACCCTAAAGGCAAACCCAACCATCACCCTAACCCTAACCCTCACATCACCCTCAGCCTCAGCCTAACCCTAAGCCTAAGCCTAACCCTAAGCCTAACCCTCACCCTCATCCTAGCCCTCACCCTAACCCTAATCCTAACCCTAACCCTCATCCTAAACCTTAAACGAACCATAACCCTAACCATCATTCTAAACCTAATCCTCATCCCCACCCATAATCTCAGCCCAACCCTAAGCCTAAACCGAACTCTAACTATAACCCTCACACACACTCACCATCAACCTAATCCTAAACCTAACCCTAACCCTAACATTCAAACTCAACCTAACTCTCACCCCAACCCTAACACTAACCCTAAACCTAACCCTCAACCTAACCCTCCCCCTAACACTAACTCTAACCCTAATCCTCACCCTCACACTAACAATAATCCTAACCCTAAACAGCACCCTAACCCTGATCCTAACCCTCACCCTCACCCTTATTGTAATTCTAATCCTAACCTTAACTATAACACTAACCCTAAACCTAACCCAAACCCTGACCCTCACCGTAACTCTAACCCTAATCCTAACCCTCATCCTCACCTTAAACTTTACCCTAACCCTAACCCTAAATCTCACCCTAACGCTAACCCTCACCCTCACCCTAACTCTAGTCCTCACCCTAACCCTAATGCTAACCCTAAACCTCATCCTAACCCTCACCCTAACCCTAAAAGCCTAACCCTAAACCTCACCCTCACCCTCACGCTCTGCCTAAGCCTCCGCCTCATTCTAAGACTAACCCGGACCCTCACACTCACCCTCATCCTAACCCTAACAGTAACACTAACCCTACCCCTAACGATCACACTAACCCTTACCTTAACGCTAACTCTAACCCTAAACCTCACCCTCACCCTAACCCTAACCCTCAACCACACCCTCCCCATCCGCCTAACATTAAGCCTAACCCTAACCCCAACCCTAACCCTAACACTAACCCTACCCCTCAACCTACCCCTCACCCCAACCCTAACCCTCACCTTCACCCTAGCCCATACCCAAACCATAAGCCTAAGCTAACACTCACCCTAACTGTAACCCTCACCCTCACCCTCACCCTAACTCTAAACCTAACCCTAACCCTAACCCTAACCCTCACACTCACCCTCACCTTAACCCTAACCCTAATCCAAACTAACACTAACCCTCAACCCCACACTAAAACTCACCCTATCCCCAACACTAACCCTAACACTAACCCTAACCCTCACCCTTCCCCTCACACGAACCCTAACCCTCACCCTCAAGCTAGCCTATACCCAAACCCTAAGCCTAAGCCTAACCCTCAACCTAACCCTCATTCTAACCCTAACCCCAACACTCACCCTAACCGTAACCCTCACCCTCACCCTCACCCTAATTCTAAACCTAACTGTAACCTTAACCCTAACCCTCACACTCATCCTCACCTTAACCCTAACCCTAATCCTAAACCTAACACTAACCTTCACACCCACACTAAACCTCACCCTAACTCTAACCCTAACACTAACCCTAACCTTAAACCTCAGCCTGACCCTAACCCTAACTCTAACCCTAAACCTCACCCTCACCCTAACCCTAACCCTAATCCTAAACCTCACCCTAAACCTAAACCTTACCCTAACACTTACCCTCACCCTAACACTTACACTAACCTTAATACTAACCCTCACACTAACGCTAACAATCACCCTAAACCTAAACCTCACCCTATCCCAAACCCTATCCCTCAACTTCTCCCAGCCCTCACCATAAACCTAACATGCATCCTCACCCTAAACCTCACACTAACCCTAACACTAATCCTCAATCTAACCCTCACCCTCACCCTCACCCTAACCAGAACCCTCACCCTTACAATAACCCTCACCCTCAGCCTAACCCTCACCTTTACTCTGTCACCCGCATCCTAACCCTCACCCCAAAGCTAACCCTCATCCTAACCCTCACACTAACCGTAACCCTAACCATCACCCTAACCCTAACCCTCACCCTCGAATTCAGCCTCAACCTAACCCTAAGCCTAAGCCTAACCCTAACCCTCATCCTAACTCTCAACCTAACCATTACCGGAACGATCACTCTAAACCTAATCCTCATCCCCACCATCACTAACACCAACCCTCACACTCACTCTTGCCCTCAGCCTAACCCTAAGCCTAAGCTTAACCCAAACAGTAACCCTCAAACTCACCCTCAGCCTAACCGTAATCCTAACCCTAACCCTAACCCTAAACCTAAACCTAAATCTAACCCTCACCCTAACCCTAACCCTAACCCTCAAACTAATGCTAACCCTGACACTCACTGTAATTCTAACCCTAAACCTCAAACTAACACCAACCCTCACACTCACCCTCGCCCTCAGCCTAAACCTAAGCCTAAGCCTAACCCTAACCCTAACCCTCATACTCATCCTCACCCTAACCCTAATCCTAACCCTGACACTAAACCTCACCCTAACCCTAACCCTAACCCTCACGCTTACCCTCACCCTCACCTTCACCGTAACTCTAACCCTAACCCTAACAATAACACTAATCCTAACATGAAATGTAAACCTAACCCTAATCCTACCCCTAACCCTCACCCTCAGCCTCACCATCACTGCCAAGGTAACCAGAACTATAACATTAACAATAATCCTAACCCTAACCCTAATCCTAACCCTCGCCCTCACCCTAACCCTCATCCTCAACCTAAATCTCACCCTAACCCTAACCCTCTCCCTCACCATAACCCTAACCCTCATCCTAACCCTCACCCTAACCCTAACACTAACCCTTAACCTCACCCTAACAATAACTCTAAACCTCACCCTCACCCTAGCCATTACCCTAACCCTAATCCTAAACCTAATCCTCATCCTAACACTCCCCCTAATCCTTAACCGAAAACCTAACTCAAAACTATCACCCTAACCCTAAACTAAACCCGAACCCTAACTGTCACCCAAATGCTAACCCTAACATGAACCCTAACCCTAACCTTCACCCTCACCCTCAGCTTAATGCTAAGCCTAATCCTAACCCTAAGCCTAACCCAAGCACTCACCCTAACACTACCCCTAATCGTAATCCAAACCCTAACCCTAACCCTCACCCTCATCCTAACCCTCACCCTAACCCTAACACTAACCCTAACCCTAACCCTCACTCTAACCCTAACACTAACACTAACCCTAACCCTAAACCTCACCCTAACCCTAACCCTAACCCTCAAGCTCACCCTAACCCTAACCCTAACATTAACACTCACACTCACCCTCAACTTAATCCTAATCCTAATCCTAACCCTAATCTTCACCTTCACCCTAACCCTCACCCTAACTCTACCCCTAACACCAACACTAACCCTAACCCTAACCCTAACTCTCACCCTAACCCTAAGCCTAACCCTACCCCTTACACTTACCTTCAATCTAAACCTGATCCTAACCCTAACCCTCACCTTTACCCTTACTGTCACCCTCACCCTAACCCTACCCCTAACACTATCACTAACCCTAACCCTAACCCTCACCGTAACCCTAAACCTAAACCTCACCCCAACCCTAACCCTAACCCTCACACTCAGGCTCGGTCTAAGCCTAAGCCTAACCCTAAGCTTAAGCCTAACCCTAACCCTCACACTGACCCTCACCCTAACCCTAACACTATCACTAACGCTAACTCTAACTCTAAACTTAACCCTCACCCTAAACCTAACTCTAACCCTAACCCTAAACATAAACCACACCCTAACCCTAACCCTAACTCTCACCCTCACCATAAATGTAACACTAACCCTAACCTAACAATAACCCTAACCCTAACCTTAACCCTCATTCTAACCATAACCCTCACCCTAAACCTAACCCTCAAACTAACACTTACCCTCACCCTAACACTAACCCTAACACTAACACTCACACTAACCCTAACCATCACCCTAACATTAAACCTCACTCTAAGCCTAACCCTAACCCTCACCCTCAACCTAGCCCTCACCCTAAGCCTAACCCTCATCCTCACTCTAAACCTCACACTAACCCTAAACTTAAGCATCAATCTTAACCTCACCCTCACCCTAACCCTAACCCTCACCCTAACCCTAGACCTTACCTTAATCCTCACTCTCAGCCTAACCCTCAGCTTTACCCTTACTGTCACCCTCACCCAAATCACTCACCCTAAACATAACCCTCATCCTAACCTTCACGCTGACCATAATCCTAAGCATCAAACTAACCCTAACCCTGACCCTCAACCTCACCATCAGCCTAACCATAAAGCCTAAGCGTAACCCTAACTCTAACCCTCACCATCACTCTACCCTCACCCTAACCATAATCCTAACCCTAACCTTAATGATAACCCTAAACCTAACACTAACCCTAACCATCACCCAAAACCTAATCCTCATCCCCACTCTCACCCACAGCCTAACTCTAAGTCTAAGCCTAACCTTAACCCTAACCCTCACCCTCACCCTGACCATAACCCTAATCCTAAGCCTAACCCTAACCCTAAACCTCAAGCGAACCCTCACCCTCACCCTAACCCTAACACTAAACCTAACCCTAACCCTCACCCTAACTCTCTCCCTAACCCTAATTCTAAACCTAAACCTTACCCTCACCCTCAACCTAAACCTCAACCTCACCCTCACCCTCACCATAACTCTAAACCTAACCCTAAAAATAACCCTAACCCTAACACTAAACCTAACCCTAACCTTCACCCTAACTTTCCCCCTAAACCTAACTCTAACAATAAACCTAACACTCAACCTCACCCTCACCCTCACCCTCACCATAACTCTAAAACTACCCCTAACAATAACCCTAACCCTAACACTAACCTTAACCCTCACCCTCACCATAACCCTAAACCTAACCCAAGCCCTCACCCTAACCCTAAACCTAACCCTAACCCTCACCCTCAGCCTCACCCTCACCGAAAAGTTAACCATAACACTAACGATAACCCTAATCCTAACCCTAATCCTAACCATCACCCTCACACTAAACCTAACCCTAACCTTCACCCTAATCCTAAACCTCAACTTCACCGTAACCCTAACCCTAACACTCACCCTAACCCTAAACCTAACCCTAATCCTAAATCTTGCCATAATGCTAACCCTAACCCTCACACTCAACCTTGCCCTCATCCTAAACCTAATCCTAACCCTAAACCTCATCCTATCCCTCACCCTAATCCTAACCCTAAACCTCACCCTAAACCTAACCCTCACCCTCACCCTCAGCCTAAGCCTAAGCCTAAGCCTTACCCTAAACCTCACATTCAACCTCATCCTAACCCTAATCCTAATTCTAACACTAACACTAACCCTAACACTAACCCTCACCCTAACCCTCACCCAACCCTAAATCTAAACCTAAACCTCACCCTCACCCTAACCCTAACCCTCACCCTCACCCTCAGCCTAACCCTAAGCCTAACCCTAACCCTCACCCTACCCCTCACCCTAACCCACCCACTAACCCTAACTCTAAACCTAATCCTCACCCTCAACCTAACCTTAACCCTAAATCTCACCCTATATCTCACCGTCTCACCGTAAGCCTAACCTGCACCCTCACCCTCACCCTCACCGTAAGTCTAACCCTAACCCTAAAAATAACACTAACCATAACCCTAACCCTAACCATAAATCTCACCCTCAGCCTCACCCTCACTGCAAACTTAAACCTAACCTAACACTAATTTTAACCCTTACCCTAACCCTAACCCTAACCCTAACTCTAACCCTAACCCTAACAATAATCCTCACCCCACCCTCACCCTCAGCCTAACCCTAAGTCTAACCCTAACCCTAACCCTAACTTTAACCCTAAACCTCACCCTCACCCTAACCCTAACTCTAAACCTAACCCTAAACCTCAGCCTAACCCTAACCCTAACCCTACCCGCACACTCACCCTCATGGTAATTCTAACCCTAACCCTAAAAATAACACTAACCCTAACCCTAATCATCACCCTAACCCTAATCCTCACCCCCAGCCTCACGCTCAGCCTAACTTTAAGCCTAAGCCTAAGCCTAAACCTCACACTCACCCTCACCCTACCCCTAATCGTAACACTAACCCTATCCCTAAACCTCAACCTAACCCTCACCCTCACCCTAATGCTAACACTAAACCTAACCCTAACCCTCACCCTCACCCTCCAACTCACCCGAATTCTAACCCTAAACCTCACCAGCACCCTAACCCTAACCCTAACCCTAACCCTAAACCTCACCCTAAAACTCACCCAAACCCTCACCCTCACTCTCACCATGACCGTAACTCTAACCCTAACCCTAACAAAAATACTAACCCTAACCCTAACACTAACACTAACACTAACCATAAACCTCACCCTGAACTTCACCCTCACTGCAAACTTAACACTAACCATAACACTAACAATAACCCCAAACCTAACACTAACCCTAACCCTAACCATAACCCTCACCCTAAAACTAATCCTAGTCCTAACACTAACCCTCAACCTAACCCTAACACTCATCCTCACCCTAAACCTCACTCTAACCTTAACACTAATCCTCAATCTAATCCTCACCCTCACCCTAACCCTAACCCTAATCCTCACCCTAACCCTCAACATGACCATTACTGTCATCCTCACCCTAACCCTCACCCTAACCCTAATCCTCATCCTAACCCTCACCCTAACCATGAACCTAACCATCATGCTAACCCTAACCCTCAACCTCACCCTCAGCCTCAGCCTAAAGCCTATGCCTAACTCTACCCTAATCCTCACCCTCACCCTACCCCTCACCCTAACCTTAATCCTAACCCTGACCCTCATGCGAACCCTAACCCTAAAAATAACCCTAAACCTGACCCTAACCCTCATTCTAAACATAAAACTCACCCTAACACAAACCCTCACCCTAACACTTACCTTCACCCTAAAACTAACCCTAACCCTAACACTAACCCTCACACTAATTCTAACGATCACCCTAACACTAACACTCACACTAACCCTAAACCTAACCCTCATCCTCAGCCTAGACCTCAACCTAATCCTAACCCTCATCCTCACTCTAAACCTCACACTAACCCCAAAAACGAATCCTCAATCTAAACCACACCCTAACCCTAACCATAAACCTCACCCTAAACCTAACCCTCACCCTTACTGTAATCCTCATTCTCAGCCTAACACTCAACTTTACCCTAACTGTCACCCTCACCCTAACCCTCACACTATCCTAACCCTCATCCTAACCCTCACACTGACCATAACCCTAAGCATCACCCTAATCCTAACCCTAACCCACAACCTAACCCTAACACTCACTCTCACACTAACCCTCACACTAACACTAACTCTCATCCTAAACCTCACCCTCACCCTAACCCTAACCCTCAACCTCACCCTCACCCTCAGCCTAACCCTAAGCCTAACCCTAACCCTCACCTAACCCTCACACTCACCCTCGCAGTAACCCTAATCATAATCCTAACCATAACCCTTACCCTCACCCTAACCCTAACACTAACCAAAACATTAACCCTAACACTAACCCTAACCCTAAACCTCACTCTAACCCTAACTCTAAAATTAAACCTCACCCTCAACCTAACCCTAACCCTAAACCTCACTCTAACCCTAACCCTAAACCTCACCCTCAAGCTAGCCCTCAGCCTAACACTAATCCTAACCCTAACCCTCACCCAGCCCTCCCCCTAACCCTCACCCTAACCCTAATTCTAACATTCATCCTAAACCTAAACCTCACCCTCAACCTCACCCTCAGCCTAACCCTAAGCCTAACCCTTAACCTAACCCTAAACCACACACTCACCCTCACCCTAACCCTAATCCTAATCCTAACCCTAACTCTAACCCTAACCCTCACACTAACTCTCATCCTAACCCTAACCTAACACTAACCCTAACCCTAACCGTCAACCTAACCCTCACCCTAAGCCTATCTAACCCTAAACCTCACCCTACCCCTAACGCTAACTCAAACTCTAATCCTAACCCTAAACCTCACACTAACCCTAACCCTAACCTCACCCTTATCCTCACCCTCAACGTAACCCTAAACCTAAAATTAAAAATAACCCTAACACGAACCCTAACCCTCAACCTAACTGTAACCCTCACCCTAACCCTAAGCATCACCCTAACACTAACCATAACCCTAACACTAACCCTCACTCTAACCCTAAAACTCCCCATCACCCTAAACCTCACCCTAACCCTAACTCTAACCCTAACCATCAACCTCACCCTAGCCCTCACCCTAACCCTAATTCTAACTCTTACCCTCACCTAACCCTCAACCCTTACCCTCACCATAAACCTCACACTAACCCTAACCCTAATACTCAATCTAACCCTCCCCCTCACCCTAACCCCTAACTGTCACACTTACCCTAACCCTCACCCTAACCCTAACCCTCACCCTTATCTTAACCCTCACCTACAGCCTAACCCTCAACTTTACCCTTACCTTCACCCTCACCTTAACACTCAATCTATCCCTTAACCTCATCCTAACCTGCAAGCTCACCATAACACTAACCATCACCCTAACCCTAACTCTCACCCTCAATCTCACCCTCACCCTAACCCTAATCCTAACCCTAACCCTAATCGTAACCCTAACCCTCACCCTCAGCCTCACGCTCACTCCAAAAGTAACCTTAACCATAACACTAACAATAAACCTAACCCTAACCCCAATCCTAACCCTCAACCTCACCCTAACCCTAATCGTAACCCAAACCCTAACCCTAACTTTAAACCTCACCCTCACTGTAACCCTAACCCTCATCCTAACCCTCACCCTAACCCTAATCATCACCCTCAGTGTAACACTAACCCTCACCCCCAACATCACCCTCAGCCTAACCCTAAGCCTAAGCCTAACCCTCACACTCAAACTCAACCTAACCCTAATCCTAACCCTAACCCTATCCCTAAAAATCAACCTAACCCTAACCCTCAATCTAACCTTCCCACTAACCCTAACTCTAAACCTAATCCTCACCCTCAACCTAACTCTAACCGTAAACCTTACCCTAAATCTCACCGTAAACCTAACCCTCACCCTCACCCTCACCGAAACTCTAACCCTAACCCAAAGAGTAACACTAACCATAACCCTAACCCTAACCATAAACCTCAACCTCAGCCTCACTCTCACTGCAAACTTAAACCTAACTATAACACCAACATTAACCCTTACACTAACGCTAAACCTAACTCTAACCCTAACCCTAACCCTAGTCCTCACCCCCACCATCACCCTCATCCTAACCCTTAGCCTAACCCTAAAATTAACCCTAACATTAACCCTAAACCTCAGCCTCAACCTAAACCTATCTCTAAACCTAACACTACACCTCAGCCTAACCCTAACCCTAACCCTACCCTCACCCTCACCGTCATGGTAAGTCTAACCCTAACCCTAACAATAACACTAACCCTAACCCTAACAATCACCCTAACCCTAATCCTCACCCCCAGCCTCACCCTCACCTTAACCCTAAGCCTAAACCTAACCATAACCTTCACCCTCACCCTCATCCTATCCCTAATCATAACCCTAACCCTATCCCTAAACCACAACCTAACCCTCACCCTCACCCTAATACTAACCCTAAACCTAACCCTAACCCTCACCCTAACCTTCCCCCTCACCCTAACTCTAACCCTAAACCTCACCAGTACCCTAAACCTAACCCTAACCTTAACCCTAAACCTCAACCTAAACCTCACCCTAACCCTCACCCTCACTCTCACCATGACCTTAACTCTAACCATAACCCTAATAATAATACTAACCCTAACCCAAACACTAACACTAACCATAACCCTCACCCTGAGCCTCACCCTCGCCGCAAACTTAACACTAACCATAACACTAACAATAACCCTAACCCTAAGCCTAAGCCAAACCCTAACCCTTACCCTAACCCTAACCCTCACCCTAACCCTAACCCTAACCCTAATCCTAACCCTAAAACTAAACCTAACCCTAAACCTCATCCTAAACCTCACCCTAAACATAACCCTAACCATCACCCTAAACCTAACCCTAACCCTCATCCTAACCCTCACACTAACCCTAACCCTAACACTAACCCTAACTCTAACCCTAAACCTCACTATCACCCTAAACCTAACTCTAACCCTAACCCTAAACCTAAACCTCACCCTAACCTTAACCTAACCCTCACACTCACCCTCAGCTTAACAGTTACCCAAACCCTAAAATAACCCTAAGCCAAACCCTAACCCTAACCCTCACCCTCACCTTAAACCTAACCCTAACCCAAGCCCTCACCCTAAACCTAACCTTAACCCTAACCCTAAACCTCACCATAACCCTAACCCTAAACCTCACCCTCAGCCTCACCTTCACCTTAAATTTAACCTTAATCATAACACTAACAATAACCCTAACCCTAAACCTAATCCTAACCCTCACCCTCACCTTAACACTAACCCCAACCCTAACCCTCACTCTAACCCTAAACCTTATCCTAATCCTAAACCTCGCCATAATTCTAACCCTAACTCTCACCCTCACACTAGCCCTCATGCTAACCCTAATACTAACACTAAACCTCATCCTAACCGTCACTCTAATTCTAAACCTATCACCACACACTAATACTCACCCCCACCCTCACCCTCAGCCTAAGCCCAAGCGTAACACTAACCCTCACAATCACGCTCACCCAAACCTAATCCTAAACCTAACCCTAACCCTAAACCTCAAACTAACCCTCACCCTAACCCTAACCCTAACACTAACCCTAACCCTAACCCTGACCCTAAACCTAACCCTGACCCTAACCCTAAACCTGACCCTAAACCTAACCATAACCCTAACACTAACCCTCACACTAACCCTAACACTCACCCTAACCCTAAACCTCACCATAACCCTAACCCTAACCCTAACCCTCACCCTCACCCTAGCCCACACCCTAACCCTAATTCTAACCCTTAACCTCACCTAACCCTAACCCTCATCCTCACCCTAAACCTCATATTAAACCTAACCCTCATCCTCACCCTAACCCCTAACCCTCACACTTACCCTAACCCTCACCCTAACCCTAACACTCACCCTTATCTTAACCCTCACCCACAGCCTAACCCTCAACTTTCCCCTTACAGTCACCCTCACCCTAACACTCACCCTATCCCTAAACCTCATTCTAACCTTCAAGCTAACCGTAACCCTAACCATCAACCTTACCGTAACTCTCACCCTCAATCTCACCCTCAGCCTAAACCTCAGCCTAAGCCTAACCCTAACACTAACCCTCACCCTCACCCTAGCCCTCACCCTAATCGTAACCCTAAACCTCATCCTAACCGTCACTCTAATTCTAAACCTAACTATCACCAAACACTAATCCTCACCCCTAACTTCACCCTCAGCCTAAGCCCAAGGGTAACCCTAACCCTCACACTCACCCTCACCCAAACCTAATCCTAAACCTAACCCTAACCCTAAACCTCAAACTAACCCGCACCCTAACCCTAACCCTAACCCTAACCATAACCCTAACCCTGACCCTAAACCTAACCCTGACCCTAACCCTAACCCTCACCCTAACCCTAACCATAACCCTAACACTAACCCTCACACTAACCCTAACTCTCACCCTAACCCTAAACCTCACCCTAACCCTCAACCTCACCCTAACCCTCAACCTCAACCTAACCCTAATCCTAACCCTAACCTTCACGCTCAGCCTCATCCTCACTGCAAAGGTAACCTTAACCATAACACTAACAATAACCCTAACCCTAACCCTAACCCTAACCCTCACCCTAACCCTAACCCTAACCATAACCTTCACCCGAACCCTGACCCTAAACCTAACCCTAACCCTAACTCTCATCCTAAACCTCACCCTAACCCTAACCCTATCCCTAACCCTAACGTTAACCCTAACGCTCATCCTAACCATAACCGTACCCCTCAAACTAACTCTCATCCTAAACTTAACCCTAACCTAACCCTCACCCTAATCCTAACCATAGCACTCAACCTAACCTTAATCCTCACCCACACCCTCAGACTCATCCTCAGCCTAAACCTAACCCTAACCCTAATCTTAAACTAATCCTCACCCTCATCCTAACTCTAACCCTAACCTTCACTCTCAACCTCACCCCCAACCTCACCCGAACCCTAACCCGAACCCTATACCAAACCCGCACCCTAACCCTCATCCTAACCCTCTTCCAAACCTTCATCTTTACCCTAACCCTAACCCTTATCATAACCCTAAACCTCACCCTCACTCTAACCCTAACCCTAACCCTAACTCTCACACTCACCATAACCCTCACCCTAAACCTTACCCTCACCCTAACCCTCATCCCAACCCTCAACATATCCCTAATCCTAACCCTCATCCTAACCCTTACACTCACTCTAACACTAAGCCTAACTCTAACACTAACTCTCACACTAACCCTCAATCTAAATATCACCCTATCAGTAACCCTAATCCTAACCCTCACCCTCAGCCTAAAACTCAGCCTAAAGCCTAAACCTAACCCTAACCCTAAGAGTCACCCTCACCCTAACCCTAACCATAATACTCACCCTAACCCTCAACCTCATCCTAAACCTAAAGCAAACCCTCAAACTAACCCTCACCCTCACCATAAACATCACCCTAACCCTAACCCTCACCCTTACCCTCACCCTAGTCCTAACCCTCATAGTATCCCTCAACCTCACCCTATCGCTAACCCAAACCCACAACTGAACCCTCACCCTCACCCTCACCCTAACCCTCAAGCTCACCCTAAACATCACCCTAACCCTCAACCTTACCCTCACCCTAGCCCTAACCCTCATACTAACCCTAAACCTCACCCTAACCTAACGCTCCACCTAACGCTTACCCTCACCCTAACACTAAGGCTAAACCTAACATGAACCCTCACAGTAACCCTAAACCTCAGCCTAACCGTAACCCTCACACTATCCCTAACCCTCACCCTAACCCTAACCCTAACCCTAACCCTAACCCTAACCCTCATCTAAACCTCACCCTAACCCTCACACTAACCCTCACCCTAACCGTCAACCACACCCTCACCCTAAACCTAACCCTAATGCTCACACTCAACATAACCCTCACTCTCACACTCACCCTCACACTCACCCTCACCCTCAGCTCAAACCTAAGCCTAACAATAAACCTAACCCTAACCCTCACACTCACCCTCACCCTAAACCTAATCCTAACCCTAAACCTAATCCTCTCACTCACCCTCACGCTCAACTTAAACCTAACCCAAACACTCAACCGAACATTCGCCCTCACCCTAACCCTAACCCTCACCCTCAACCTAAACATCACCCTATACCTAACACTCACCCTAACCCTTAACCTAACCCTCACCCTAAACCTAAACCTCACCCTCACCCTCACACTCAGGCTCACCTTAAACCTAACCTTAACCCTAATCCTCACCCTCACCCTCAACCTAACCATACCCCTAACGCTAACCCTCACCCTATCCCTAACCTCCTACCTAAAACTAACCCTAAACCTAACGCTAACCCTCACACAAACCCTAACACTCAACCCAACCCTTACCCTCACCCAAACCCCAAACCTAATGCTCACCATAACCCTAACACTCAAGCTCACAGTCACACTCAGCCTAACCATAAACCTAATCCTAACCCTATCCCTAAACCTCACACTCACCCTGACCCTAACCCTAATCATAACCCTAACCCTCCTCCTAACTCTCACCCTAAACCTAACCCTACCCCTAACCCTCCTCCTAACTCTCACCCTAAAACTAACCCTAACACGATCACTAACATTAACCCTAAACATCACCCTAACCCTAACCCTAATCCTCACCCTCACCGTTATTCTAAACCTAACCCTAACGAATACACTAACCCTAACCCTTACCCTAACCCTCACCCTCACCCTAACCCTAACCCTAAGTCTCAACCTCAGCCTAACCCTAACCCAAACCCTCAACTTAACCCTCACCCTCACCTCACCCTAAACCTCACCATCACCCTAAACATCACCCTAACCCTAACCCTCACCCATACCCTCACCCTAGGCCTAACCCTCATACTAACCCTAAACCTCACCCTAACCTAACCCTCAACCTAACCCTTACACTCACCCTAACTCTAAGGCTAAACCTAACATGAACCGTCACAGTAACCCTAAACCTCAGCCTAATCCTAACCCTCACACTATCCCTAACCCTCACCCTAACCCTAACCCTAACCCTCACTCTAACCCTAACCCACGCCCTCATCTAACCCTAACCCTAACCCAAACCCTAAACCTCACCCTAACCCTCAACAACACCCTCACCCTAAACCAAACCTTAATGCTCACACTCAACATAACCCTAAACCTCACACTCACCCTCACTCTCAGCTTAAACCTAAGCCTAACAATAAACCTATCCCTAACCCTCACACTCACCCTCACCCTCACCCTAAACCTAATCCTAACCCTAAACCTAATCCTCTCACTCACCCTCATCTTCAAACTAACCCTAACACAAACCCTCAACTTAACCTTCACCCTCACACTAACCCTAACGCTCACCCTCAAACTAAACATCACCCTAAACCTAACCCTAACCCTCACCCTAACCCTTAGCCTAACCCTCCCCCTAACCCTAACCCTCACCCTCACCCTCACCCTCAGGCTCACCTTAAACCTAATCCTAACCCTAACACTCACCATCAACCTAACCATACCCCTAACACTAACCCTTACCCTAACTCTAACCTCCAACCTAACCCTAACCAGAAACCTAACTCTAACCCTCACCCAAACCCTAAAACTCACCCCCACCCTTACCCTCAACCTAACCCCAAACCTAATGCGCACCATAACCCTAACCCTCAAGCTCACAATCACCCTCAGCCTATTCCTAAACCTAAGCCTAACCCTATCCCTAAACCTCACACTCACCCTCACTCTAACCCTAATCCTAAACCTAAACCAAACCCTAACCCTCCTCCTAAATCTCACCCTAACCCTAACCCTAACACTATCATTAACATTAACCCTAAAACTCAATATAAACCTAACCCTAATCCTCACCCTCACCCTTATTCTAACCCTAATCCTAATGATAACACTTACCCTAACCCTAACCCTAACCCTAACCATCACTCTAAACCTAACCCTAAATCTCAACCTTACCCTAACCCTAACCCAAACCCTCAACTGAACCTTCACACTCACCCTCACCCTAACCCTCACCCTCACCCTAAACATCACCCTAACCCTAACCCTCACCCTTACCCTCACCCTAGCCCTAACCCTCATACTAACCCTAAACCTCACCCTAAACCTAACACTCAACCTAACCTTTACCCTCACCCAAACACTAAGACTAAACCTAACATGAACCCTCACATTAACCCTCAACCTCACCCTAACCCTCAACCTCACCCTAACCCTAAACCTCACCCTAACCCTAACACTCACCCTAAACCTAACCCTAACCGTCACCCAAACCCTCACCCTCACAGTAACTTTAAACCTAACCCTAATCCTAACAATAACCCTAAACCTGACCCTAACCCTCACCCTGTCCATAACCCTCACCGTAACCCTAACCCTCACCCTAACCCTCACCCTCACCTTTAGGCTCGGACTAAGCCTAACACTAAGACTAACCTTTACCGTCACATTCACCCTCACCCTAACCCTAAAAGTAACACTCACCCTAACTCTAACCCTCACACTAACCCTCACCCTAACACTAACACTAACCATAAACCTCACCCAAACCCTAACTCTAACCCTCACCCTCACCATCACCCTCCGCCTAACACTAAGACTATCCCTAACCCCAACATTAACCCTAAAACTAACCCTCACCCTAACCCTCACTCTAACCCTGACCGTAACCCTCACCCTCACCTTAGCCCATACCCTAACCTTAAGCCTAAACCTAACCCTCACCCTAAACCTCACTCTAACCCTAACCCCAACCCTCACCCTAACCCTAACCCTCACCTCACCCTCACCATAACTCTAATCCTAACTCTAACCCTAACCCTAACCCTCACACTCACCCTCACCTTAACCCTCATCCTAATCCTCACCCTAACACTAACACTCACCCCCAACCTGAACCTCAAGCTAACCCTAACCCTAACACTAACCATAACACTAACCCTCACCCTAACACTAACTCTAACCATAAACCTCACCCTAACTCTAAACCTCATCCTAACACTTACCTTCACACTAAAACTAAACTTAACCCGAACACTAACCCTCACACTAACCCTAACCATCACCCTAAATTTAAAACTCACCCTAACCCTAACCCTAACCCTCAACCTCGACCTAGCCCAAAACATTACCCTAACCCTAACCCTCACCCTAACCGTAACCTCCACCCTCACCCTCAAGCTGGTCCTTAGCCTAAGCATAAGCGTAAGACTAACCCTAACCCAAACAATCACCCTCAACCAAACCCTAACCGTAACCAAAACCATAACCCTAACCCTCACCTTCCGCCTAACACTGACTATCCCTAATCCCAACCCTAACCCTAACACTAACCCTAAACCTAACCCTCACACTAACCCTCACCCTAACCCTGACCCTAAACCTCACCCTCACCCTAGCCCATACCTTAACCCTAAACCTAATCCTAACCCTCAACCTAATGCTCACCCTCAGCCTAAACCTAAGCCTAACCCTAACCCTAAACCTAAACCTCACACTCACCCTAACCCTAACTCTAACACTAAGCCTAACCCTAACCCTCACCCTCAGCCTCACCCTCAGCCAAACCCTAAGCCTAACCCCAACCATAACCCTAAACAACACCCTCACCCTCACCCTAACACTAATCCTAACCCTAAACCTAACCCTAACCATGCTCCTAACTCTCACCCTAACCCTAAACCTAACCCTAACCCTAACATTAACACTAACCCTTAACCTCATCCTAAGCCTAACCCTAATCCTCACCCTCACTGTTATTCTAACCCTAACCCTAATGGTAACACTAACCCTAACCCTAACCCTAACCCTCACCCTCACCTTAAACCAAACCCTCCTCCTAACCCTAACCCTAACACTCACCCTCACCCATACGCTCAGCCTAAGCCTAAGCCTAAGACTAACCGTCACCCTCACACTCAATTTCACTCTAAGCCTAACCCTCACACTAAACCTAACCCTAAAACTCACCCTCATGCTAGGCCTAAGCCTAAGCCTAAGCCTAAGCCTAACCAACCTTAACTCTCACGCTAACCCTCACCCTAACCCTAACCCTAACACTAACCCTAACTCTAACCCCAAACCTCACCCTTACCCTAACCCTAACTCTAACCCTATCCCTAAACCTAAACCTCATCCTATCCCTAACCCTAACCCTCACCCTCACAGTAACTTTCAACCTAAACCTAATCCTACCAATAACCCTAACCCTAACGCTAACCCTCACCTTGTCCATAACCCTCACTCTAACCCTAACCCTCACCCTCACACATAGGCTCAGCCTAAACCTAAGCCTAAGCCTAAGACTAACCCTTACCCTTACACTCACCCTCACCCTAACCCTAACAATAACACTCACCCTAACCCTAACCCTTACACTAACCCTCACCCTAATGCTAACACTAACCCTAAACCTCACCTGCACCCTAACCCTAACCCTCACCCTAACCCTAACCCTCATCCTCTCCCTTAGGCTCGGACTAAGCCTAATACTAAGACTAAGACTAACCCTTACCCCTCACACTCACCCTCACCCTAACCCTAAAAGTAACAGTCACCGTAACCCTAACCCTCACACTAACCCTCACCGTAACACTAACACTAACCATAAACCTCACACAAACCCCAACCCTAACCCTCACCCTCACCCTCACCCTCCGCCTAACACTAAGACTATCCCTAACCCCAACCCTAACCCTAAAACTAACCCTAAACCTGACCCTCACCCTAACCCTCACTCTAACCCTGACCATAACCGTCACCCTCACCTAAGCCCATACCCTAACCCTAAGCCTAAACCTAACCCTCACCCTGAACCTCACTCTAACCCTAACCCCAACCCTCACCCTAACCCTAACCCTTACCTCACCCTCACCATAACTCTAATCCTAACCCTAACCCTAACCCTAACCCTCACACTCACCCTCACCTTAACCCTAATCCTAATCCTAACCCTAACCCTAACACTCACCCCCACCCTAAACCTCAAGCTAACCCTAACCCTACCACTAACCATAACCCTAACACTCACCATACACTAACTCTAACCCTAAACCTCACCCTAAATCTAAACCTCACCCTAACACTTACCTTCACACTAAAACTCACCTTAACCCGAACACTAACCCTCACACTAACCCTACACATCACCCTAAACTTAAAACTCATCCTAACCCTAACCCTAACCTTCAACCTTGCCCTAACCATTACCCTAACCCTAACACTCACCCTAACCGTAACCCCCACACTCAACCTCAAGCTGGGCCTAAGCCTAAGCATAAGCCTAAGACTAACCCTTACCCTCACACTCACCCTCGCCCTAACCCTAATCGTAACCCTAACCCTAACACTAACCCTAACACTAACCCTCATCCTAACACTAACACTAACCCTAAACCTAACCCTCAACCTAACCCTCACCCTAACCCTTAACCTTCACAATTACCATAACACTCACCCTCAGACTAACCCTCACCTTTACCCGTACTGTCACCCTCACCCTAACCGTAATCCTCATCCTAATACTTACCTAACTGTAACCCTAAACATCACCCTAACCGTAACCCTCACCCTCATCTTCATCCTCAGCCTATCCCTAAGCCTAAGCCTAAGCCTAACCCTAAACATCACCCTCATCCTAGCCCTCACCTTAACCCTAATCCTAACCCTAACCCTCATCCTAACCCTCAACCTAACCATAACCCTAACTATCAATCAAAAGTGAATTCTCATCCCCATTATCGCCCTCAGCCTAATCCTAAGCCTAAGCCTAAACCTAACCCTAATCCACACACTCACCCTCACTGTAACACTAATCCTAAACCTAACCCTAACCCTAAACCTGATTCTAAACCTCAACCTCACCCTAACCCTAACCCTAACCCTAACACTCACCCCAACCCTAACGCTCACCCTCAACCTAACCCTAAACCTAAACCTCACCCTAACGCTAACCCGAACCCTCACCCTCACTCTAGCCCTCACTTAACCCTAATCCTAACCCTAAACCTCATCCTAACCCTCACCCTAACCCTAAAACCCTAACCCTCATCCTAACACTAACCCTCTCCCTCACACTCATGCTCGGCCTAAGCCTTAGACTAAGACTAAGACTAACCGTAACCCTCACACTCACCCTAACCCTAACACCAATCCTAAAACTAACCCTCACACTCACCTTAGCCCATACTCTAACCCTAAGCCTTAGCCTAACCCTCACCCTTACCCTCACTCTCACCCTCACCCTAAGTCTAATAATATCCCTAACCCTCACATTCCCTCATCCTAAACCTAATTGTAACACTAACCCTAACCCTAACACTAAACTTCACCCTAATGCTAACTCTAACCCTAAACCTCATTCTCACCCAAACCCTAACCCTCACCCTCATCTTCACCCTCTGCCTAACACTAAGCCTATCCCTAACCCCAACCCTAACCCTAACACTAACCCTAAACCTAACTCTCACACTAACCCTCACCCTATCCCTCGCCCTAACCCTCAACCTCACCCTCACCCTAAACCTAACCCTAATTCTCACACTCAACATAATCACTCACACTCAACCTCAGCTTAAACCTAAGCCTAAAAATAACCCTAACCCTAACCCTCACATTCACCCTCACCCTAAACCTAATCCTAACCAAAAACTTTACCCTCTCACTCACCCTCACCCTCACTCTAACCCTAACCAAAACCCTCAACCGAACCCTCACCCTCACCCTCAACCTAACCCTAACCCTTACCCAACCCTCAACCTAACCCTACCCCTAACGCTAACACACCTACTAAGCCTAAACTCCAACCTAATCCTAACCCTAGCGCTAACACTCACCCTAACCCTAACACTCACCCCAACCCTTACCTTCACCCTAACCCTAAACCTCACCCTAACCCTAACCCTCACGCTCACAGTCACCCTCAGCCTAACCCTAAACTTAAGCCTAACCCCATTCCAAACCTCACACACACCCTCACACTAAACCTAACCCTACGACTGACCCTCACCCTCAACCTCACCCTAACGCTAACCCAAACCCTCAACTTAACCCTCACGCTCACCCTAACCCTAACCCTCACCCTCACCCTAAACATCACCCTAACCCTAACCCTCATCCATACCCTCACCTTCATACTAACCCTAAACCTCACCCTAAACCTAACCCTCAACCTAACCCTAAGCCTAACCCTAACACTAAGCCTAAACCTAACATAAACCCTCAAAGTAACCCTAAACCTCACCCTAACCCTAACCCTCACACTAAGCCTAACCCTCAACCTAACCCTAACACTAAACCTACCCTTCACCCTACCCCTCACTCTAACCCTAAACCCAACCCTAACCCTCACCCTCACCGTCACCCTAACACTCACCCAACCCTAACACTCAACCAAACCCTAACGCTCATACTCTCCCGAACCCTAACCCTCACTCTATCACTCACACTCATCCTCACCCTAAACCTCACCCTAACCCTAACCCTCACCCTAACCTCACCCTTACCCTCAACCTAACCCTAACCCTCACCCTAACCTCACCCTTACCCTCAACCTAACCCTCAACCTCAACCTAACCCTAACCGTAACCCTAACCCTAAACCTCACCCTAACCCTCACCCTAACCCTAAGCCTAACCCTCACCCTCACCCTAACCTTTAACCTTAGGCTCACCCTAACCCTCACACAAACCCTAACCCTCACCCTAACCCTAACCCTAACCGTCACCCTCACACTCACGCTCACCCTCAGCCTAACTTTAAACCTAACGCTACTCCTAACACTAACCCTCAACTTCACCCTCACACTAACTCTAACCCTAACCCTATGCCTAACCCTCACACTCACCCTCACCCACAACCTAAGCCTCACTGTCACCCTCACGCTCACACTCACAATAACCCTAACCCTAACCCTCATGCTAAACCTATCTCTCACCCTAACCATAAACCTCACAATCACCCTCACCCTCACCTCACCCTAACACTAAACCTAAACCTAAACCTCACCCTAAAAGTCACCCTAATCCTAATGCTAACTCTAAACCTCACACTCACCCTAAACCTCACTCTAACCCTTACTCTCATCGTAAATCTAAACCTAACCTTAACCCTCACTCTGACCGTAACCCTCACCCGAAAACTAATCCTAACCCTAGCCTTCACCCTCACCCTCAACCTAACCCTACCCCTAACGCTAACCCTCACCCTAAATCTAACCTCCAACCTAACCCTAACACTAACCCTATCGCTAACCCTCACCCTAAACCTAACCCTCACCCTCACTCTCACAGTCACCCTCAGCCTAACCCTAAAACTAAGCCTAACCCTATCCCTAATCCTCACACTCACCGTCACCCTAAACCTAACCCTAAGTCTCACCCTCACCCTCAACTTCACCCTAACCCTAACCCAAACCCTCAACTGAAACCTCACCCTCACCCTAACACTCACCCTTACCCTAACCCTCACACTCACCATAACCCTCAACTTAAACCTTATCCTCACCCTAACCCTGACCCAACCCTCACCCTATCGCTAAAGTTAACCCTCAACCTAACACTTACACTCACTCTAACACTAAGCCTAACCCTAACACTAACTCTCACACTAACCCTCACCCTAAATATCACCCTATCATTAACCGTAACCCTAACACTATCCCTCACCCTCACCCTCAGCCTAACCCTCAGCCTAAAGCCTAACCCTAACCCTAACGCTCAGAGTCACCCTCACCCTAACCCTAACCCTAAGCCTCACTCTCACCCTCAACCTCACCCTAAACCTAATGCAAACCCTCAAACCAACCCTCACCCTCATCATAAACATCACCGTAACCCTAACACTCAACCTAATCCGCACCATAAACCTAACCCTCACCCTAACGCTAACCGTCACCTTCACCCTAACCCTAACCCTCACCCTAACCCTGACCCTCACCCTCATCTAACCCTCAAACTAACCCAAACCCTAACCCTCACCCTAACCCTCAACCTCACCCTCACCCTAAACCTAACCCTAATGCTCACACTCAACATAACCCTAAACCTCACATTCACCCTCACTCTCAGCTTAAACCTAGGCGTAACAATAACCCGAACCCTAACCCTCACACTCACCATCACCCTAAACCTAACCCTAACCCTAATCCTAACCCTCTCACTCACCCTCACACTCACCCTAACCCTAACCCAAACTCTCAACCTAAACATCACCCTAAACCTAACCCTCACCCTAACCCTTAACCAAACCCTCACCATAACCCTAACCCTCACCCTCACCCTCACCCACAGGCTCACCCTAAACCTAATCCTAACCCTAGCCCTCCCCCTCCCCCTCAACCTAACCCTACCCCTAACGCTAACCCTCACCCTAAACCTAACCCTCACCTTAACCCTAACCCTCACGCTCACAGTCACCTTCAGCCTAACCGTAAACCTAAGCCTAATCTATCTCTAATCCTCACACTCACCATCACCCTAAACCTAACCCTGAGTCTCACCCTCACCCTCAACCTCATCCTAACCCTAACACAAACCCTCAACTGAACTCTCACCCTCAACCTCACCCTCACCCTAACCCTAACCCTAACCCTCACGCTCACCATAACCCTCACCCTAAACCTTACCCTCAGCCTAACCCTCATCCCAACCCTCACCCTATCCCTAACCCTAACCCTCAACCTAACCCTTACACTCACTCTAACACTAAGCCTAATCCTAACACTAACTCTCACACTAACCCTCACCCTAAATATCACTCTATAATTAACCCTAACCCTAACACTAACCCTCACCCTCACCCTCAGCCTAACCAACAGCCTAAAGCCTAAACCTAACCCTAACCCTCAGAGTCACCCTCAACTTAACCCTAACCCTAAGCCTCACCCTCACCCCCAACCTCAACCTAAAACTAACGCAAACCCTCAAACCAACCCTCACCCTCACCATAAACATCACCGTAACCCTAACACTCACCCAAATCTACACCATAACCTTAACCCTCACCCTAACGCTAACCCTCACCGTCACCCTAACCCGAACCCAAACCCTAACCCTAACACTCACCCTCATCTAACCCTCAGCCTAACCCAAACCCTAACCTTCAAACACACCCTCACCCTAAACCTAACCCTAATGCTCACACTCAACATAACCCTAACCCTCACACTCACCATCACCCTCAGCTTAAACCTAAGCCTAACAATAACCCTAACACTAACCCTCACACTCACCCTCACCCTAAACCTAATCCTAACCCTAAACTTAACTCTCTCACTCACCCTCACCCTCAACCTAACCCTAACCCTCAACCTAAACATCACCCTAAACCTAACCCTCACCCTAACCCTTAGCCTAACCCTCACCCTAACCCTAACCCTCACCCTCACCCTCACCCTCAGGCTCACCTTAAACCTAATCCTAACCCTAACCCTCATTCTCATGCTCAACCTAACCCTACCTCTAATGCTAACCCTCACCCTAACCTAACATCGAACCTAACCCTAACCCTAAACCTAACGCTAACACTCACGCAAACCCTAACACTCACCCCAACACTTACCCTCACCCTAACCCCAACCCTAATGCTCACCATAATACTAACCCTCAAGCTCACATTGACCCTCAGCCTAACCCTAAAACTAAGCCTAACCCTATCCCTAAACCTCCCACTCACCCTCACCCTAAACCTAACCCTAAATCTCAACCTCACCCTAACCCTAACCCAAACCCTCACCCTCACCCTCACCCTAACCCTCACCCTCACCCTAAACATCACCCTAACCCTAACCCTCACCCTTACCTTCAACTTAGCCCTAACCCTCATACTAACCCTAAACCTCACCCTAAACCTGACCGTCAACCTAACACTTACCCTCACCCTAATACTAAGCCTAAACCTAACGTGAACCCTCACAGTAACCCTAAACCTCACCCTATCCCTAACCCTCACACTATCCCTAACCATCATCCTAACCCTAACCCTAACCCTCACCCTAACCCTAACCCTCACACTCACCCTCACCCTCAGCCTAACCCTCAGCCTAAAGCCTAACCCTAACCCTAAGCCTCAGAGTCACCCTCACCCTAACCCTAAATCTAAGCCTCATTCTCACCCTCAACCTCACCATAAACCTAAGGCAAACCCTCAAACCAACCCTCACTCTCAGCCTAAACATAACTCTAACATTAACCCTCAACCCTACTCCCCACCAAAACCCTAACACTCACCCTAACGCTAATCCTCACCCTCACCCTAACCCTAACCCTCACCATAACCCTAACCCTCACCCTCATCTAACCCTCACCCTAAACCAAACCCTAACCCTCACCCTAACCCTCAACCTCACCCTCACCCTAAACCTAACCCTAATGCTCACACTCAACATAACCCTAACCGTGAGTGTGAGACTCACTCTCTCACCCTCAGCTTAAAACTTAAGCCTAGCAATAACCGGAACCCTAACCCTCACACTCACCCTCACCCTAAACCTAACCCTAACCCTAATACTTACCCTCTCACTCACCATCACACTCACCCTAACCCTAACCCGAACTCTCAACCTAAACATCACCCTAAACCTAACCCTCACCCTCACCCTTAACCTAACCAAACCCTCACCATAACCTTAACCCTCACCCTCACCCTCACCCACAGTACAACCTAAACCTAATCCTAACCCTAGCCCTCACCCTCACGCTCAACCTTATCCTACCCCTAACGCTAACCCTCACCCTAAACCTAACCTCCAACCTAACCCTAACCCTAAACCTAACGCTAACCCTCACCCAAACCCTAACACTCACCCGAACACTTACCCTCACCGTAACCCCAACCCTAATGCTCACCATAACCCTAAACCTCAAGCTCATAGTCACACTCAGCCTAACCCTAAACCTAACCCTAACCCTATCCCTAAACCTCACACTCACACTCACCCTAAACCTAACCCTAAGTCTCAACCTCATCCTAACCCTAACCCAAACCCTCAACTGAACCCTCACCCTCACCCTAACCCTAACCCTCACCCTCACCCTAAACATCACCCTAACCCTAACCATCACCCTTAACCTCACCCAAGCCCTCATACTAACCCAAAACCTCACCCTAAACCTGACCCTCAACCTAACCCTTACCCTCACCCTAACACAGAGCCTAAACCTAACATGAACCCTCACAGTAAACCTAAAACTCACCCGAAACCTAACCCTCACACTATCCCTAACCCTCACCCTAACCCTAACCCTAAACCTCACCCTAACCCTAACCATCACCCTCACTCTCAACCTGAGCCTAACCCTCAGCCTAAAGCCTAACCCTAACCCTAACCCTCAGAGTTACCCTCACCCTAACCCTAACTCTAAGCCTCACCCTCACCCTCAACCTCACCCTAAACCGAACGCAAACCCTCAAACCAACCCTCACACTCACCCTAAACATCACCCTAACCCTAACCCTCACCCTAACGCTATTCCTCACCCTCACCCTAACACTAACCCTCACCCTAACCCTAACCCTAACCCTCACCCTAAATCAAACCCTAACCCTCACCCTAACCCTAAACCTAACCCTCACCCTAAACCTATCCCTCACCCTAACAATAAACTTCACAATCACTCTCACCCTCACCTCACCCTAACCCTAAACCTAACCCTAACCCTCAAGCTAAACCTACCCTAACCCTAATGTAACTCTAACCCTCACACTCACGCTAAACCTCACGCTAACCCTTACTCTCAGCATAAATCTAACACTAACCCTAACCCTCTCACTCACCCTATCCCTTACCCTAAACCTAACCCTAACCATAACCTTCACCCTAACCCTCACCCTAACACTCACCCTTACCCTAACCCTCATCCTAAACCTCACCCTAACCCTAACCCTATCCCTAACCCTAATGCTAACCCTAATGCTCAATCTAACTGTAACCGTACCCCTTAAACTAACTCTCATCCTAACCTTAACCCTAACCCAAACCCTTACGTTAACACTAACCCGAACACTCAACCTAACCCTAATCCTCACCCACACCCTCAGCCTTATCCTCAGCCTAAACCTAACCCTAACCCTAACCCTAACCCTAATCCTCACCCTCATCCTAACTCTAACCCTAACCTTCACTCTCACCCTCACCCCTACCCTCACCATAACCCTAACCCGAACCCTCACCCTAACCCTCATCCTAACCTTCTCCCTAACCCTCATCCTAACCCTAACCCTAACCCTTACCATAACCCTAAACCTCATCCTAACCTCACCCTAACCCTAAACCTATCCCTAACCCTAACGCTAACCCTAATGCTCACACTAACCATAACCGTACCCCTCAACCAAACCCTCATCCTAAACTTAAGCCTAACCCAAACCCTCACGCTAATCACCCTCAGCCTAACCCTCAGCCTAAGCCTAAACCTAACCCTAACACTCACACTCACACTCACACTCACCCTAACCCTAAGCCTCACCATCACCCTCGACCTCACCCTTACCAAAACCCTAACCCTCAAATTAACCCTAACCCTCACCCTAATGCTAACCGTCAACCTAACGCTTACACTCACCCTAATATTAAGTGTAACCCTAACACCTACTCTCACAATAACCCTCACCCTAAACATCACCCTATCCCTAACCCTAACCCTAACCATCACCCTAACCCTAACCCTCACACTCACTCCCACCCTCAGCCTAACCCAAAGCCTAAGCCTAAGCCTAACCCTAACCCTCACACTCACGCTCACACTAACCCTAACCCTAATCCTCACCCTCACCCTAAACCTCACCCTAACTATATCCCAAACCCTCAAACCAACCCTCACCCACAACCTCATCCAAACCCTCACCCTAAACATCACCCTAAAACTCACCCTAATCCTCACCCTAACCCTAACCCTCACCCTCACCCTAACCCTCACCCTAAACCTAACCCTCAATCTAAACATTACCCTCAACCAACACTAAGTCTAACCCTAACACTAACCCACACTAACCCTAAATCTCACTTTAACCCTAACCCTCACCCTAACCTAACCCTAAAACTCACCCTAACCCTCAACCTAATCCTTAATCTCACCCTACACTAACCCTAACACTAAACCTCAACCTCACCCTAAACCTCACCCTAACCCTAACCCTAACACTAACTCTCAACCTCACCCTCAACCTCACCCTAACCCTAACCCTCACCCCAACACTTATCTTAACCAAAACCCTCACCCTAACGCTAACCCTAACGCTAAACCTCACCTAACCCGCAACCTCACCTTAAACATAACCCTAACCCTAACAATAACCCTAACCCTAACCCTAAACCTAATCCTTAACCTAACCCACACCATCACCCTCACCTTCACCCTAAACCGAACCTAATCCTCTCCATAACCCTAAACCTCTCCCTAAACTTAACCATCACACTCACCCTAACCCTCACCCTAAAACTTACCCTGACCCTAACCCTCAGCCTAACCCTAAAGCTAACCCTAACCCTCACCTTAACCTTCACCCTAAACCCAACCTTAACGGTAACCCTCAAACCAACCCTCACCCTCATCATAAACATCACCGTAACCCTAACACTCACTCTAATCCGCACCATAACCCTAACCCTCACCCTAACGCTAACCGTCACCCTCATCCTAACCCTAACCCTCACCCTAACCCTAACCCTCACCCTCATCTAACCATCACCCTAACCCAAAACCTAACCCTCACCTAACCCTCAACCTCACCCACACCCTAAACCTAACCTAATGCTCACACTCAACATAACCCTAACCCTCACACTCACCCTCACCCTCAGCTTAAACCTAAACCTAACATTAACCCGAAACCTAACCCTCACACTCACTCTCACCCTAAACCTAATCCTATCCCTAAACCTAACCCTCTCACTCACCCTCACCCTCAACCTAACCCTAACCCTCAACCTAAACATCACCCTAAACCTAACCCTCACCCTAACCCTTAGCCTAACCCTCACCCTAATCCTAACCCTAACCCTCACCCTCACCCTCACCCTCAACCTAACCCTACCCCTAACGCTAACCCTCACCCTAACCCTAACCTCTAAATTAACCCTAACCCTAAACCCTCACCCTAACCCTAACCTCCAACCTAACCCTAACCCTAAACCTAACGCTAACCCTCACAAAAACCCTAACACTCAACCCAACACTTACCCTCACCCTAACCCCAACCCTAATGGTGACCATTACCCTAACCCTCAAGCTCACAGTCACCCTCAGCCTAACCCTAAACCTAGGCCTAACGCTATCCCTAAACCTCACACTCATCCTCACCCTAAACCTAACCCTAAGTCTCAATGTCACCCTAACCCTAACCCAAACCCTCAACTTAACCCTCACCCTCACCCTAACCCTCAACCTCACCTTAAACATCACCCTAACCCTAAACATCACCCTTACCCTCACCCTAGCCCTAACACTCATACTAACCCTAAACCTCACCCTAAACCTGACCCTCACCCTAACCCTTACCCTCACCCTAACACTAAGCCTAAACCTAACATGAACCCTCACAGTAACCCTAAAACTCACCCGAACCCTAACCCTCACCCTAACTCTAACCCTAACCCTCACCGTAAACCTAACCATCACCCTCACCCTCATCCTCAGCTTAACCCTCAGCCTAAAGCCTAACCCTAACCCTAAGCCTCAGAGTCACCCTCACCCTAACCCTAAATCTAAGCCTCACTCTCACCCTCAACCTCACCCTAAACCTAATGCAAACCCTCAAACCAAAGCTCACCCTCACCCTAAACATCACCCTAACATTAACCCTCACCCTAATCAGCACCAAAACCCTAACCCTCACCCTAACGCTAATCCTCACCCTCAGCCTAACACTCACCCTCATCTAACCATCACCTAACCCTAAACCTCACCCTCATCTAACCCTCACCCTAACCCTCACCCTAACCCTCAACCACACCCTCACCCTAAACCTAACCCTAATGTTCACAGTCAACATAACACTAACCCTCACACTCACCCTCACCCTCAGCTTAAACCTAAGCCTAACAATAACCCGAACCCTAACCCTCACATTCACCCTCACCCTAAACCTAACCCAAACACTAATCCTAACCCTCTTACTCACCCTCACACTCACCCTAACCCTAACCCAAACCCTGAACCAAAACATCAACCTAAACCTAACCCTAACCCTAACCCACACCCTCACCCTCACCCTCATCCTCACCCTCATCCTAAATCTAACCCTAACAATAACCCTAACCCTAAACCTAACCCTCACCCTAACTCTAACCCTCACTCTAACCCTCATCCTCACCATCACCCTCACCTTAACTCTAAGACTAACATTAACCCTCACTCTCACCCTCACCTTAACACTAAAGCTAACTCTAACCCTCACCCTAACAGTAACCCTAACCCTCACCCTCACCCTAACCGTCAGCCGAACTTTATCCTCACTCTATCCCTCACCCTTAAATTAACCCTAATGCTCACCCTAACCTTAACAGTACACCTCACCAGAACCCTCACCCTAACACTAATCCTAACCCTAAACCTAACCCACATCTAAACCTAACCCTAATTTTCAACGTTACCCTAACCCTCACCATCACCCTCACCCTCACCCTAACCCTAACACTCACCTTATCCTCAAACTAACCTTAACCATTATCTAACAAAGACACTCACCCTCACCCTCACCCTAACCTTCACCCTAACCCTCACCCTCACCCTAGCCCTCACCCTAAACGTAACCCTAACTCTAAACCTCACCCGCACCCTCACCCTCATGCTCAGCCTTACCCTAACCCTACCCCTAATCCTAAACCTAACCCTCAACCTGATCATAACACTCAACATAACCCTTACCCTCACCCTCACAATATCCCTAACCTTAACCCTCAAACTAAACCTAACCCTCACCCTAAACCTAACCCTATCCCTCAACCCAAACCTCAACCTAAACCTAAATCTCACCCTCACCCTCACCCTAGCCCTCACCCTAATCCTAACCCTCATCTTAAACTTCACCCTCACACCACCCTCAAACTAACCCTAACCCTAACCCTCACCCTAATCCTAACCCTAACCCACACACTAGCCCTCACCTTAAACCGAACCCTAACTCTCCCCCTCAACCTAACCCTACACTTAACCCTAACACTAACCCTCACCCTAACACTAACCTTAACCCTAACCATCACCCTTACCTTAAACCTCACCCTAACCCTCAACTTCATCCTCACCCTAAACCTTACACTAAACCTAAATCTCACCCAAACTCTAACCCTAACCGTCATCCTCACCCTCACCCTCATGCTAACCCTAACCCTAACCCTCACCCTAACCCTAAATCTCACCCTAACCCTAACCCTAACCCTCACCCTCAAGCTCACCTTAACCCTAACCCTAACCCTCACCCTAACCTTCACTCTAACCCTACTGCTAACTCTACCACTCACCCTAACCCTCACGCTATCGCTTACCCACACGATAAACCTAAACCTAACCCTCACCCTCACCCTAAATCTCACCCTAAACTTAACCCTAACCCAAACACGAAACCCTAACCCTAACCTGAACCCTAACCCTCACCCGAAACCTTAACCCTAAACCTAAACCTAACCCTAAAGCTAAGTGTCACCCTATCCCTAACCCTATCCCAAACCCTAACCCTCACCCTAACTCTCACCCTAAACCTTATACTCACCCTCACCCTAACCCTAACCCTAACGCTGATGCTTACAATAACTCTAACCCTCACCCTAAACCTAACATTACCCCTCACCCTAACCCTCATCCTAACCCTAAACCTAACCTAAAACCTATCCCTAACCCTAATCCTAACCCTAACCCTCACCCTCATCATAACTAACACTAACCCTAACACTAACTCTCACCCTCACCCTCACCCTCAGCCTAAACCTTACCCTCACACTAACAATAACCATCACGCTAACCCTCAACCTAATCCTCAACACTAACCCTAACTATAACCATTACACTAACCCTAACCCTAAACATCACCAAAATCCTCAATAACCCTAAACCTAGTCCTAACCCTAACCCTTACCCTCACCCTAAACCTAAAACTCACCCTAACCCTAACCTTCACCCTAACACTAGCCTAACCCTAACACAAACCCTCACACTAAACCTAACCCTCAGCCTAAACCTAACCCTCAACCTAAACCTATCCCTAACCCAAATCCTCACCCTCTACTTATCCCTCACACTAACCCTTTTCCTATCCCTAAGCCTAACCCTCACCCTTTCCGTAACCCTCACCCTCACCAAAAACCTCACCCTTACCCTTATCTTACCCTCACCCTAACCTTCACACTAACCCAAAACCTCAACCTAACCTAATCATAACACTCACACTAAACCTCACCTTAACCCTAATGCTAACCCTAACACTCACTCTCACCCTAACCCTCACCCTAAACCTGAACCTCACTCTAACCCTAACCCTAACCCACAACCTCACCCTAAACCTCACCCTAACCCTAACCCTCACCCTAATCCTTACCCTCACCCTAACCCTCACCCTAAAGCTAACCATAAACCTCACCCTAACCCTCACACTTACCCTAACCCTAACCTTCACCCTAACACTAAGCCTAACCCTAACAAACGCTCACAGTAACCCTAACCCTCACCCTAAACCTAACCCTCAACCTAAACCTAACCCTAACCCAAATGCTCACCCTCATCTTATCCCTGACACTAACCCTTTTCCTATCCCTAACCCTAACCCTAACAGTAACCCTAACCCTCACCCTCACCCTCACCCTTTCCGTAACCCACACCCTCACCAAAAACCTCACCCTTACCCTTACCTTACCCTCACCCTAACCCTCACAGTAACGCAAAACCTCAACGTAACCTAATCAAAACACTCACACTAAACCTCACCCTAACCCTAATGCTAACCCTAACACTCACCCTCACCCTAACCCTCAGCCTAAACCTGAACCTCAGTCTAACCCTAACCCTAACCCACAACCTCACCCTAAACCTCACCGTAACCCTAACCCTCACCCTAATCTTTACCCTCACCCTAACCCTCACCCTAAACCTAACCCTAAGCTAACCATAAACCTCACCTTAACCCTCACCCTCACCCTAACCCTAATCCAAACCCTAACCCTCAGCCTAAACCTCACCCTAACCCTAACCTTAACCTTCACACTAACCCTAACCCTCACACTAACCTTAAACCTACCCCTCAGCCTAACCCTAACCCTCATGCTCACCCTAAACCTAACCCTAACCCTATCCCACACACTCACCCTCACCCTCATCCTCACCCTCACCCTAAACCTAATCCTAACAATAACCCTAATCATAAACCTAACCCTCACCTTAACCCTAACCCTCAAGCTAACCCTCATCCTCACCCTCACCCTCACTTTAACCCTAAGCCTAACCCTAACCCTCACCCTCACCCTCAACATAACACTAAAGCTAACCCTAACCCTCAGCCTAACAGTAACCCTAACCCTCACTCTCACCCTAACCGTCACCCTAACATTATCCTCACCCTAACCCTAACCCTCACATTAACCCTAATGCTCACCCTAACCTTAACAGTACCCTTCACCCAAACCCTCATCCTAACTCTAACCCTAACCCTAAACCTAACCCTCACCTAACCCTAAATCTCAACCTTACTCTAACACTCAACATCACCTGAACCCTCACACTAAATCTAACACTCACCCACACCCTAACCCTAAAGCTCACCCTCAACCTCACCTAATCCTCACCCTAACCCTAACCATTATCTAACAAAGGCCCTTACCCTCACCCTCAACCTAACCTTCACCCTAACCCTCACCCTCACCCTAGCCCTCACCCTAAACGTAACCCTACCCGTAAACCTCACCAGCACTCTCACCTTCATGCTCAGCCTTACCCTAACTCTACCCCTAATCCTAACCCTAACCATCAACCCCATCATAACCCTCACCATAACCCTTACCCCCACCCTCACCCTAAGCCTAACCGTAATGCTTTCACTAAACCTAACCCTCACCCTAAATCTAACCCTACCCCTCACCCCAAACCTCAACCTAAACCTAACCCTAACCCTCACCCCAACGCTAAACCTAACCCTCACCCTAGCCCTCACCCTAATCCTAACCATCATCCTAAACCTCACCCTTACACCACCCACAAACTAACCCTAAACCTAACCCTCACCCTAAGCCTAACCCTCACCCTAACCCTAAACCGCACCCTAGCCCTCACCCTAACCCTAACCCTAAACCTCCCCGTCACCCTAACCCTAAACCTAACCCTAACCCTCACCCTAACCTTCACCCTCACACTAACCCTAACCCTAACCCTCACATTTACCTTAACCCTCACCCTAACCCTTAACCTCATCCTCATCCTAAACCTCACACCAAACGTAACCCTCACCCTAACTCTAACACTAACCGTCACCCTCACCCTAACCCTCATTCTAAACCTAACCCTAACCCTCGCCCTCACCATCACCCAAACCCTACTAATAACTCTAACACTCACCCTAACCCTCACGCTATCACTTAAACACACCATAAACCTAAACCTAACCCTAACCCTCACCCTCACCATAAACCTCACCCTAACCCTAACAGTAACCCAAACACGAAACCCTTAACCTAACCCTAAACTGAACCTGAACCCTCACCCGGAACCTTAACCCTAAACCTAAACCAAACCCTCAAGCTAACAGTCACCCTAAACCTAACCCTATCCCTAACCCTAACCCTCACCCTAACCCGCACCCTAAACCATATCCTCACCCTCACCCTAACCTTTACCCTAACGCTAACCCTCACAATAAATCTAACCTCACCCTAAACCTAAACTTACCCCTCACCCTAACCCTCATTCTAACCCTAAACCTAACCCAAAACCTCTCCCTAACCCTAATCCTAACACTAACTCTCACCTTCACCCTCACCCTCAGCCTAACCCTAACCCTCACACTAACCCTAACCGTCAAGCTAACCCTCAACCTAATCCTCACACTAACCCTAACCCTAACCCTTACACTAACGCTAATCCTAAACCTCAACAAAACCCTCAATAACCCTAAACCTAGACCTAACCTTAACCCTTACCCTCACCCTAAACCTAACCCTCACCCTCACCCTAACCCTAAACGTCACCCTAAAACTAACCCTCACCCTAAACTTTACCCTCACCCTAATACTAAGCCTAAACCTAACACCAACACTCACACTAACCCTAACCCTCAGCCTAAACCTAACCCTCAACCTAAACCTAACCCTAACCCTAATCCTCACCCTCACCTTATCCCTCACACTAATCCTTTTCCTAACCGTAACTCTAATCCTCACCCTAACCCTAACCCTCTCCCTTTCCGTAACCCTCACCCTCACCAAAAACCTCACCCTTACCCTTACGTTACCCTCACCCTAACCCTCACACTAACCCAAAACCTCACCCTAAACTAACCAAAACACTCACACTAAACCTCACCCTAACCCTAATGCTAACCCTAACACTCACCCTCACCCTAAAACTTACCCTAAACCTTCACCTCAACCTAACACTAACCCTAACCCTCAACCTCACCCTAAACCTCACCCTAAGCCTAACCCTCAGCCTAACCCTTAACCTCACCCTAACCCTAAACCTAAGCTAACCCTTAACCTCACCCTAACCCTCACTCTCACCCTAACCCTAATCTAAACCCTAACCCTCAACCTAACCCTCATCCTAACCCTAAACCTAACCTTGACACTAACCCTAACCCTCACCCTAACCTTAACCCTACCCCTCACCCTAAACCTCATCCTAACCCTAACCCTAAACCTAACCCTAACCCTAAACCTCACACTAACAATAACCCTCACCCTCACCCTCACCCTCAACGTAACCATAAACCTAACCCTAACCCTAAAAATAACTCTAACCCTAACCCTTATCCTAACCCTCACCTTCACCCTCACCCTAACCCTAACCCTCACCTTTAACCTAACCCTCAACCTCACCGTAACCCTAAACCTAACCCTAAAACTTACGCTCACCCTAACACTAACCCTAACCCTAAAACTAGCCATTACACTAACCCTAATCCTCAGCCTAACCCTAACCCTCAACCTATACCTATCCCTAACCCTAACCCTCACCCTCACCCTAGGCCTCACCCTAAACCTAATCCTAATCCTAACCCTCACCCTAAACCTAACCCTCACCCTATTCCCAACCCTCAATCTCACCCTCACCCTAACCCTAACCCCAAACCTAACACTCACCCTAACACTCACCCTTACTGTAAACCTAAACCTAACCCTCACCCTAACCCACAAGTTTACCATAATCCTCACCATAACCCTAACCCTCACACTTAACATTACTCTCACCCTCAACGTAACCCTCACCCTAAACCTAACCCTCACACTAACCTTACGCTTACCCTCACACTAACCCTCACCCTAAACTTAATGCTAACCCTAACACTCACCCTGACTCTAACCCTCACCCTAACCCGAAACCTCACCCTAAACCTAACCCTATCCCTAACCCTCAACCTAACCTTTACCCTCAACCTAACACTAACACTAACACTCACATTAACAATAAACCTAACCCTAACTCTAACCTCACCCTAACCCTAACCCTCACCCTAACCCTAACCCTAACCCTCACCCTCACCCTAACCTTTAACCTTACCCTCACCCTAACCCTCACACCAACCCTAACCCTAAGCCTAACCATTACCCTCTCCGTCACGCTCACCCTCAGCCTAAATTTAAACCTAACCCTACTCTTAACCCTAACCCTCACCTTCACCCTCACACTCACCCTAACCCTAAACCTAACTCTAAGCCTAACCCTCACACTCACCCTCACCCTCAGCCTAAGCCTCACTGTCAACCTCACTCTCACCCGCACCCTAACCCAAAGCCTAACCCTCACCCTAAACCTATCTCTCACACTAACCATAAACCTCACAATCACCCTCACTCTCACCTCACCCTAACCATAAACCTAACCCTAACCCTCACCCTAACCCTAAGGCTAACTCTAACCCTCACACTCACCCTAAACCTCATGCTAACCCTTATTCTCACCGTAAATCTAACCCTAACACTAACCCTCACCCTGACCCTAACTCTCACGTAAACCCTAACCCTAACCCTAATCCTAACCCTCATCCTAAACCTCACCCTAAACCTAAACCTATCCCTAACCCTAACGCTAACCCTAATGCTCACCCTCACCCTCACCCTAAACTAATCCTAACCCTAACCCTCACCCTAACCCTGACCCTGAACCTTAAACTAACTCTCATACTAACCATCACACTAACTCTAACCCTAACCCTAACTTACCACTAAACCTCACCCAAACACTCACCCTCACCCTATCCCTATTCCTCACCCTAACCCTCACACTCACACTCACCCCCACCCTATTCCTAACCCTAAATCTCACCCTCACCACACCCTAACCCTCACCCTCACCGTCACACTAACCCTAACCCTAACCCAAACCCGAACCCTAACGCTAATCCTAACCCTCAACCTAACACGCACCCTCACACTCACCCTAACCCTAAACCTAAACCTAACCCTCACGCTAACTCTAACCCTAACCCTAATGGTAACCATAACCCTCACCCTCAACTTAACCCTCACCTTAAACCTTACCCTCACCCTAACCCTCATCTTAAGCCTCACCCTAACCCTAACCCTAACCATCACTCTAACCCTAATCCACAACCCCACCCTCACCCTAAGCCTAAACCTAAGACTAAGCCTAACCCTAAACCTACCCCTCAGCCTAATGCTCACCCTAACACTAATCCTAATCCTAATACTCACCCTATCCCTAACCCTAACCCTAAGCCTCACCCTAACCCTAACACTAATGTTAACCGTAATCCTCACTATCAATCTAACCCTCACCTTAACCCCTACCATCCGCCTAACCCTAACACTCACCCTCACCTTAACCCTCACACTAATCCTTACCCTCAACCTAACCCTAAACCTAACCCTAAAACTCACACTCACCCTCACCCTCACCATCACCCTCAGCATAACACTAACCATAACCCTAATCCTAACCCTAAACCTCTCCCTCACCCTAACCGTCACCCTAATTCTTACCTTCACACTAATCCTAACCATAACCCTAACCCTAATACTTACACTAAACCTAACCCTCACCTTAACCATAACCATACCCATTACCCTAACCTTCACCCTAACCCTAACCCTATCCCTAACCCTAACCCTATCCCTAACCCTCACCCTAACACTAACCCTAACCCTCACCCTTTCCCTAAACCTCACAATAAGCCTCAACCTCATTCTCACCCTAAACCTCACACTAAACCTAACCCTCAGCCTAACTCTAACCCTAACCGTCACCCTTACCATCCCGCTCACACTGACCCTAACCCTCACCCTAATGCTAAAACCCACGATAAAGCTAACCCTAACCCTCGCCCTCAAGCTCACCTTAACCCTAACCCTATCCCTCACCCTAAACTTCACTCTAACCCTAATGCTAACTCTAACACTCACCCTAAACCTCACACTATCACTTACCCACATGATAAAACTAAAACTAACCCTAACCCTCACCCTCACCTTAAGCTTCAACCTAACCCTAACCCTAACCCTAACCCGAAAGCCTCACCCTAAACCTAACCATAACTCTAACACTAATCCTAAACCTAACCCTCACCCTAACGCTAACCCTTACCCTAACCCTAACCCTAACTCAAACCTAACCCTCAGCCTAACCCTAACCCTAACCCTGACCCTCACCCTAACCCTAACCCTCACCCTAACCCTAACCCTCACTCTAACCCTTATCCTCACCCTAACACTAAGCCTAACCCTAACACCAACCCACCCACTAACCCTAACCCTCAGCCTAAGCCTAACCCTCACCCTAAATCTAACCCTAACCCTAACCCTCAGCCTCACCATATCCCTTACACTGATCCTATTGCTAACCCTAACCCTCACCCTAACACTAACCCTAACCCTAAACCTCACCCTAAGCCGGACCCTCACCTTAACCCTAACCAAAACCCTACCCCTCACCCTATCCCTAACCCTACCCCTCACCCTAAACTTCCTCCTAACACTAACCTTAACCCTAACCCTAAACCTCACCCTAACCGTAACCATATCCCTCACCTTCCCCCTCACCCTAAACTGAACTGTAACCCTCACTCTAACCCTAACAATAACCCTAACACTAAACCTAATCTTAACCCTCACCCTCACCCTAACACTAACCCTAACCTAAACCCTCACCCTCACCCTAAGCCTCAGCCTCACCCTCAAACTCAACTTCACCCTAAACCTCACCCTCACACTAGCCCTCACCCTAACCCTAACGCTAACACTAAACCTCACCTGCACCCTCACCCTCACCCTCAGCCTAAACCTAACTCTATCTCTAATCATAACCCTAACCCTCACCCTCAACCTAACCCTCACCATAACCCTTACCCTAACCCTCACCCTAACCTTAACTGTAAACCTCACACTAAAGCTAACCCTCACCCTAACCCTCACCCTAAACATAACCCTAACCCTCATCATAACCCTAAAGTTCACCCTCAACCTAGCCCTCACCTTATCCCCAAGCCTCAACCTAAACCTCACCCTCACACCAGTCTGAAACTAAAACTAACCCTAACCCTCACACTAACCCTAACCCTAAACCTAACCCTCACCCTCACTCTCATCCTCACCCTCAGCGAAACTCTAATCCTATCCATATTCCTAAACCTAAACCTCACCCTCACCCTAAACATCACCCTAATTCCTACCCTCACACTAATCCTAACCTTAACCCTAACCATAACTCTCACACTAAACCTAACCGTCACCCTAATTGTAACCCTACCCCTTACCCTAACCCTCACCTTAACACTAAAGCTAATCCTCACCCTAAACCTCACAGTCACCCTAAACATGACCCTAACCCTAATCCTAACCCTAACCCTCACCCTAAACCTAACCCTCACCCTGACCCTTACCCTCACCCTAAACCTCACACTAATCCTAACACTATCCCTCAGCCTATCCCACACCCTAACCCTAACCCTAACCCTAAACCTCACCCTAAACCTCACCCTAACCCTAATCCTAACCCTCACCCTAAACCTAACCCTAACACTCACTCAAAAACTCAACCTCACCCTCACTCTAACCCTAACCCTCACCCTCACCATAACCTTCACTCTTACCGTAACCCTCAATCTCACCCTAACACTCACCCTTACACTTATTCTTACTCTCACCCTAACCCTCACCCTAACCCTAACCCTCATCCTAACCTAACCTGAACCCTCACCCTAGCCCTCAACCTAAAGCTAATGCTAACCCTAACCCTCACCCTAACACTAACCCTTAACCTCACCCTAAACCTAACCCTAAAACTAACCCTCACTCTCACCCTAAACCTCACCCTAAGCCTAACCTTCACCCAAACACTTACCCTCACCCTAACCCTCACCCTAACACTAACCCTGACGCTAAACCTCACCTCACCCACAACCTCACTGTAACCGTAACCCTAAACCTAACCCTAACAATAACACTAACCCTCACCCTAACCCTAACCTCACACTCACCCTAACCCTCACCCTAAAACTTATCTTCACCCTAACCCACACCCTAACTCTAAACCTAACCCTAATCCTCACCCTAACCCAAACACTAACCGTAACCTTTAAACTAACCCTGAACTTCACCCTAACCCTAACCCTGCCCCTCATCCTAACCATCATCCTAACCCTAACTCTAAACCCTCACCCTGACCCTAAACCTAATCCTAAACCTCACCTGCACCCTAACAGTCACGCTCACCGTCAGCCTCAGCCTAACCTTCAACCTCACCCTAAACATCAACCTATACCTAACCCTCACCCTAACCCTAAGCCTAACACTCATCCTAACCCTAACCCTCACCGGCATCTAACCATCAGCCTATCCCTAACCCTAACCCTAACGCTCACACTCACCCTAACCCTAAACCTCACACTCACCCTCACCCTCAGCTTAAACCTAAGCCTAACAATAACCCTAACCATAACCCTCACAATCACCCTCATCCTAAGCCTAACCCTAACCCTAACCCTAAACCTAACACTCACCCTCACCCTCACCATAACCGTAACCCAAACCCTCAACCGAATCCTCACCCTCAAACTCACCCTAACACTCACGCTCAACCTAAACGTCACCCTAAACCTAACCCTCAACCTAACCTTTAGCTTAACCCTCAATCTAACCCTAACCTTCACACTCACCCTCTCCCTCAGGCTCACCCTAACCCTAATCCTAACCCTAACCCTAACCCTCACACTCACCCTCAACCTAAACCTATTTCTAACCCTAACCGTCACCCTAACCGTAACCTCCAACCTAACCCTAACCCTCACCATAACCCTAACGCTAACCCTCACCCTAACCGTAACCCTCACCCTCACTCTCAGCCTAAGCCTAACCCTATCCCTAACCCTCACACTCACCCTAACACTAAAACTAACCTTAAGCCTCACCCTCACCCTCAACCTCAACCTCAACCTAACTCAAACACTCAACCGAACCTTCACTTCAACATCACCCTAACCTTTACCCTCACCCTAAACATCACCCTAACCGTAACCCTCACCCTAACCTTAACCCTCACATTAAGCCCAACCCTCACCCTAACCCTAACCCTCAACCTAACCCTTACCCTCACCATAACACTAAGGCTAACCCTAACTTGAACCCTCACAGTAACCCTAAACCTTACCCTAACCATAACCCTCACAGTAACCCTAACCCTCACCCTAACCATAACCCTACCCCTCACTAACCTTAACCCCAACCCTAAACCTCACCCTCACCGTCACCCTAACACTCACCCTAACCCTAACCCTCACCGAAACCCTAACCCTCACACTCTCCAAAACCCTCATCCTCACTCTAACACTCACCCTCAACCTAAACATAACCCTAAACCTAACCCTCACCATAACCGTAACCCTAAACCTCACACTAAGAGTAACCCTAAACCTCACCCTCACCCCAACCCTCACCCTTACCTTATCCTCACCGTAACCCTAACACTCACCCTAACCCTAAGCCTCACCGAAACCCTAACCCTCACACTCTCCAAAACCCTCATCCTCACTCTAACACTCACCCTCACCCTAAACATAACCCTAACCCTAACCGTCACCATAACCGTAACCCTAACCTTCACCCTAATCCTAACCCTTAAACTCACCCTCACCCTAACCCTCACCGTTACTGTAAACCTCACCCAACCTTAACCCTCACCCATACCCTAACCCTCACACTCACCCTCACCCTAACCCTCAGCCTCATTCTACACATCACCCTAACCATAACACTCACACTAACCCTAATCCTATCTCTCACTCTAACCCTAACACTCACCCTAACCCTCACCCTAACCTCCAACCTAACACTAACCCTCACCCTAACCCTAACGCTAACCCTCACCCTAACCCTAACCCTGAACCTAACCCTTACCCTCACTCTAACCCTAACACTCACACTATCCCTAGTCCTCACCCTTACCATAACCCTACCCCTCACCTTAACCCTCAGCCTAACCCTAACCCCAACCCTAAACCTCACCCTCACTGTCACCCTATCACTCATTTTAACCCTCACCCTTCCCCTCACCCTAACTCTAACCCTAACCCTAAACCTCACACTCAGCCTAACCCTCACCCTGAACCATAACCTCACCGTCATCCTAACCCTAAACCTCACCCTAACCCTAACGCTTACCTAAAACCTCACCCAAGTACTCACCCTAACACTAATTCTGACCCTAACCCTCCACTGAACCCTTACCCTCATCCTCACCCTAAACCTCACATTAACCCTAAACCTAATCCTCAATCTAATCCTCACCCTAACCCTAACCCAAAACCTTATCCTAATCCTCACCCTAACCCTAACCCTCACCCTTATCTTAACCCTCACCCTCCGCCTAACCCTCACATTTACAATTACCATCACCCTCAACCTAACCCTCACCCTAAACCTAACCCTCACCCTTGCCCTCAGCCTAACCCTAACCCTAACCCTCACCCTCACCCTCACCCTCATTGTAACACTAACCCTATCACTATTCCTAACCCTAAACCTCACCCTCACCCTAATCATCACCGTAATTCTTACCCTCACACTAATCCTAAACCTAACCCTAACACTAAATCTCACACTAAATCTAACCCTCACCCTAACAGTAACACTAACCCTTATCCTAACCCTCATATCCTAACCCTAAACCTCACACCAACCCTCACCCTAAACCTCACCGTCATCCTAAACCTGACCCTAACACTAATAATAAACCTAACGCTCACCCGACTCCTAACCCTTATCCTCACCCTAACCATCACCCTAACCCTCACCCTAATCCTAACCCTAAACCTCACCCTAACCCTAAGCATAACCATAAACCTAACCCTCACCCTAACACTCACCCTTTACCTAACCCTCACCCTAACCCTAAAACTCACATTAATCCTCACCCTAACCCTCACTCTCACACTCACCCTCACCCTAATCCTCACCCTAACCCTCACCCTAACCCTCACCCTAACCCTAATGCTAACTCTAACACTCACCCTAACCCTCATGCTATCACTTACCACACCCCAAACCTAAGCCTAACCTTAAACCTCACCGTCACACTAAACCTCATCCTAACCCTAAACCTAATCCTAACCCTCACACTCACCCTATCCCTAACCCTAACCCTAACCCTAACCTAACCCTAACCCTAACCTTCAACGACACCCTAACCCTCACCATTACCCGAACCCTCACCCTAAACCTAACCCTCACCCACAACCTAACGCTCAAGCTCACCCTCACACTAAACCTCACCTAATTCTCACACTAACCCTAACCATTACGTAACCAAGACCCTCAGCCTAAACCTCAACTTTACCCTAACCCTCACCCTCACCATAGACCTCACCCTAACGATAAACATAACCCTAACCCTCACCCTCACCCTAACCCTCACCATAACCCTTCCCCCCACCCTCACCCTCACCCTAAACGTAACCCTCACACTAAACCTAACTCTCATCCTAAACCTAACCCTACCCCTCACCCTAAACATGACCCTAACCCTAAACCTCACCCTCACACTTGCCCTCACCCTAACCCTAATTCTAACCCTAACCCTCATCCTCACCCTAAACTTCACACTAGCCCTAACCCAAATCCTCAGTCTAACCCTAACCCTAACCCTTACCCTAACCCTCAACCTCAGGCTAACCCTCACCGTTACTCTTACAGTCATGCTCATCCTAACCCTCACCCTCAACCTAAACTAATCCATCACTATAACCCTAACCCCCACCCTCACCCTCACCCTCATCCTTACCCTATGCCTAAGCCTAACCCTAACCCTATCCCTCACCCTCACCCTAGCCCTCACCCTAACCCTAATCCTAACCCTAACCCTAACCCTAACCCTCACCCTAACCCTAAGGCTAAACATCACCCTAAGCCTCATCCTCTCCCCAACCGTCACCCTCAACCTTACCCTAAGCCTAAGCCTAATCCTTATCCTAACCCTCACACTCACCCTCACCCTAAGCCTAATCCTAACCCTAAACCTAACCCTAAACCTCAACCTAACCCTCACCCTAGACCTAACGCTAACCCTAACACTAACACTAACCCTAACAGTCACCATAACCCTCACACTCAACCTAACTCTAACTCTAAACCTCACCATCACCCTATCCCTAATCCTAACCTTATCCCTAAACCTCACACTAACCCTAACCCTAACTCTCACCCTCACCCTCATCCAAACCGTAACTCTAACCCTAACCCTAACATTAACACTAATCCTAAACCTAAAACTAACCCTAACACTAACGCTAACCTTCACCCTCAGCCTCACCCTAATTGCAAATGTAACCCTAACCATAACACTTACAATGATCCTAACCCTAATCCTAACCATCACCCTCACCCTAACTCTAATCCTAAACCTAAACCTCACCCGAACCCTAACACTGACCCTCACTGTAACCCTCACCATAATCTTAAGCCTCACCTTCACCCTAACCCTAACCCTCACCCTAACCCGTAACCTCACCCTAATCCTAACACTAAGCCTAAATTAAAACTCACAATAACCAGCACCCTCACCCTAACTGTAACCCGAAACCTAAAGATCAACCTAACCCTCACCCTAACCCTAACCCTAAACCTAACCCTAAACCTCACATTAACCCTAACTCTCACCATAACCCTAACCCTACCCCTCACCCTAACCCTCATGCTAACTCTAAACCTCACCCTTACCAGAACCCTAACCCTATCCCTAACCATAAACCTCACCTTAAGGCTAACTCCAACCCTAACCCTAACCTAACCCGTACCCTAACCCTAAGTCTAACCCTTTCCCTAAACTTAAACCTTACCTTCACCCTCTCCCTCAGCCTAACCTTAAACCTAACCCTAACCCTCACACTCACCCTAGCCCTCACCCTAAACCTAATCCTAACCCTAACCCTCATCCTAATCCTCACCCTAACCCTAATCCTAACCATCACCCAAAACCTATTCCTCATCCCCACCCTAACCCTCAGCCTAACCCTAAGCCTAAGCCTAACCCTAACCCTAAACCTCACCCTCAACCCAGCTCGCACCCTAACCCTAATTCAAATGATAACCCTCAACCTAACCCTCACCCTAATCCTAACCCTAAAACTCACACTAAACCTAACCCTAACCTTCAACCTAACCCTAACCCTCATCCATACAGTAACTCTAACCCTAACCGTCACCCTAAACCTAAACCAAACCCAAACCCTAAACCTCACACTAACCCTAACCCTAAACTTAACATTCAACCTAGCCCTCATCCTAACCTGAATCCTAAACCTATAACTCATCCTAACCCTAACCCTAACCCTAACCCTAAACCTCACCCTAACCCTAACCTCACCCTCACACTAACCCTAATCCTAATCCTAACCCTAACAATAAACCTAACCCTAACACTAACCCTCACCCCAAACATAAACCTCACCCTAATCCTAACCCTCACCCTAAAACTTACCGTCAAGGTAACACTAACCTCACTCTAATACTAACCCTCACACAAACCCTAACCCTCACCCTAACCCTAAACCTCACCCTAACACTAACCCTAAACTTCACCCTCACCCTAGCACTCAACCTAACCCTAATTCTAACCCTAACACTCAACCTCAACTTCACCCTCATCCTCATCGTAACCATAACCCTAACCCTAACAATAACCCTACCCCTACCCCTAAACCTCACCCTAACCATAACCCTCACCCTAACACAAAACCTCACCCTAACTCTTACCCTCACCCTAACACTAACCCTCACACTATCCCTAAACCTCAAAAAACCCCTAAACCTAACCCTAATCCTAACCCTCACCCTAACCCCAATTCTAACCCTAAACCTCACCCTAACCCTAACCCTATCACAAACCCTCACCCTAACCCTCACCCTAACCCTAATCCTAAACCTCACACTCACCCTATCCCAATCCTCAACCTAACCCTAACCCTAACACACACTCACCCTAACCCTCACCCGAACCCTCACCCTAACACTGACCCTAAACCTAACTCTCACTGTAACCCACAACCTAACACTAATCTCTAACCCTAAACCTCAAACTCACACTGATCCTAACCCTAACCCTTAACCTCACCCTAACACTAACCCTAAACCTCACTCTCACCCTAGCCCTAACCCTAACCCTAATCCTAAACCTAAACCTCAACTTAACCCTCACCCTAACCCTCACACTAACCCTAATCTTAACCATAACCCTAACAATAAACCTCACCCTAACCCTAAACCTAACCCTAACCCTAACCCTAACCCTCATCCTAACCCTCACCTGATCCCTAAATCTAACCCTAAACCTCACCTTCACGCTAACCCTAACTCTAACCCTAACCCTTACCCTAAACCTCACTCTAACACTAACCCGCAACCTCACCCTCACCATAACCCTAATCCTCACCCTAACCAAAACCTTCATTCTAACCCTAACCCTCACCCTAACCACAACCTTCACCCTAACCCTAACACTCACCCTAACACTTACCCTCACACTAACAATAACCCTAAATCTAACACTAACCCTCACAGTAACCCTAAATCTCACCCTCACCTGAAACCTCACCCTAAACCTAACCCTAAACCTCAGCCTCGCCCTAGCCCTCACCCTAACCCTAATTGTAATCTTAACCCTAAACCTAACCCTAACCCTCATCCTCGCCCTAAACCTCAAACTAACCCTAACAATAATCCTCAATCTAACCCTCACCCTCATCCTAACCCTCACCCTAAACCTTACCCTAACCCTCACCCTAAACCAAACCCTCACCCTTAGGGGAACACTGACCATCAACCTAAGCCTCACCTTTACTCTTACCAACACGCTCACCCAAATCCTCATTCTAACCCTAACCCTCATCCTAACAATCACCCTAACCCTAACCCAGTCCATCACCCTAACGATGACTCTCATCCTCACCCTCAACCTCAGCCTAAACATAAGCCTAAGCCTAACCCTAAGCCTAACCCTCACCCTCACCTTAGCCCTCACCCTAAAACTAATACTAACCCTAACCCTCATCCTAACCCTCACCCTAACCCTAACCCTAACCATCACCCAAAACCTATTCCTCACCCCCAACCTCACCCTCAGCCTAACCCTAAGCCTAATCCTAACCCTAACCATTACCCTCACCCTCAGCCTCACCCTCACCACACACTTAACCCAAACCAAAACACTAACAATAACCCGAATTTTAACCCTAACCCTAACCCTAATCCTCACCCCCACCCTCACCTTAAGCCTAACCCTAAGCCTAACCCTCACCTCAAACCTAACCCTAACCCTACCCCTAATCATAAACCTAAATCTAATCCTCAGCCACACCCTCACTCTAACCCAAACCATAACGCTAACCCACATCCTAACCCTAAGCCTAATGCTTACCATAACCCTAACGTTCACCCTAGCCCTCACCCTAACCCTTATCCTAACCCTAAACCTCATCCTAACTCTCACCCTAACCCTAACCCTAACCCTCACCATAACCATAACCCTCACACTCAACCTCTTGCTCGGCCTAAGCCTAAGCCTAAGCCTAAGCCTAACCCTAACCCTAACCCTCACCATAACTCTAACCATAACACTAACCCTAAATCTAACCCTAAACCTCACCCTCACCCTAACCCTAACCCTAACTCTAACCCTAACCCTAAACCTAAACCTCAACCTAACCCCAAACCTAACCCTCACCCTTACCCTCACCGCAACCGTAACCCTAACCCTAACCCTAACAATAACCCTAACCCTAACCCTAACACTCACCCTATCCTTAACCCTAACACTCACTTTAATGATAACTCTCACCCTAACCCAAACCCTCACCCTAACCCTAACCCTAACACTAACCCTCACACTAACCCTAACCATCACCCTAAACCTAAACCTCACCCTAACACGAACCCTCACCCTAATCCACACCCTAAACATAACTCTACCCCTAAACCTCATACTCACACTAACCCTAACTCTAACCACAACCCTAACACTAAACCTCACCCTAACCCTAACCCTCAAAATCACCCTCACAGTAACCGTAACCCTAACCCTTACCCTAACAATAACCCTAACCCTAACCCTAACCCTAACCTTCACCCTCACCCTAACCCTAACCCTAATCCTAACCCTAAAACTCACCCTCACCTTAACCCTTACCCTAAACCAAACCCTCACCATAACCCTAACCCTCACCCTCAGCGTAAACCTAAACCTAACTCTCAACCTAACCATAACCCTAAACTTAATCCTAAACTCCACCCTAACCCTAACCCTCACCCTAACCCTAACCCTAACCCTAAACCTCACCCTAACCCTCACCCTCAACTTAATTCTAACCAAAACCCTAACCTCACCCTAACCCTCACCCTAACCCTAACCCTCATTCTAACCGTCACACTAACCCTAACCCTACCCCTCACCATAAACTTCATCTTAACACTAACCCTAACCCTAACCCTAAACCTCACCCTAACCCTAACCATAACCCTCACTTTCACCCTCACCCTAAACTGAACTGTAACCCTCACTCTAACCCTAACAATAACCCTAAATCTAATCTTAAACCTCAACCTCACCCTAACCCTAACCCTAAACCAAACCCTCACAATCACCCTAACCCTCAGCCTCACCCTCAACCTCACCTTCACCCTAACCCTGACCCTCACCCTAGCCCTCACCCTCACCCTAACCCTAACCCTAAACCTCACCTGCACCCTCACTCTCACCCTCAGCCTAAACCTAACCCTATCTCTAATCATAACCCTTACCTTCACCTTCACCCGAACCCTCAGCATAACCCTTACCCTCAACCTCAACCTATCCTTAACCGTAAATCTCACACTAAACCTAACCCTCACCCTAAACCTAATGCTAACCCTCATCATAACCCTAAAGTTCACCCTCAACCTAGCCCTCACCCTAACCCAAAGCCTCACCCTAAACCTCACCCTCACACCACCCTCAAACTAAACCTAATCCTTACCCTCACCCTAACCCTAGCCCTCACCCTAACCCTAACCCTCACCCTAGCCCTCACCCTAACCCTAAACCTAACGCTCACCCTCACCCTCATCCTCACCCTCAGCGTAACACTAACTCTATCCCTAATCCTAAACCTAAACCTCTCCCTCACCATAACCATCACCCTAATTCTTTCCCTCACACTAATCCTAACCCTTACCCTAACCGTTACTCTCACACTAAACCTAACTCTCACCCTCACCCTAACCCTACCCCTTACCCTAACCCTCACCTTAACCCTAAACATAACCCTCACTCTAAACCTCACAGTCACCCTAACCCTGACCCTAACCCTAATCCTAACCCTAAGCCTCACTCTAAACCTAACCCTCCCCCTCCCCCTAACCCTCACCCTAAACCTCACCCTAATCCTAACCCTAACTCTCAGCCTAACCCAAAACCTAACCCTCACCCTAACCCTAATCCTAACCTCCACTCTAACCCTAACATTCAGCCTAACACTAAACCTAACCTTAAACCTCACACTCACCCTCACCATCTCCTTAACCCTAAGCCTAACTCTAACCTTCACCCTCACCCTTATCTTAACACTAAACCTAACCCTAACCCTCACTTTAACAGTAACCATAAACCTCACCCTCACCCTAACCCTAACCCTTACTTTATCCTCACCCTAACCTTAACCCACACATTAACCCTAATACTCACCATAACCGTAACCCTACCCCTAACCCTAAACCTCACCCTAATTTTAACCCTAACCCTAACCCTCACCCTAAACCTCACCCTCATACCACCCTCAAACTAACCCTGACTGTAACCCGAACCCTCACCCTAAACCTAAATCTCACCCTAAGCCTAACCGTAATCCTAGCCCTCACCCTAACCCTAACCCTAAAACTCACCCTCACCCTCACCATCACCCTCACCATAACACTAACGATAACCCAAATCCTAACCCTAAACCTCACCCTCACCCTAACCGTCACACTAATTCTTTTTTTTTTTAATTTTTTTAAATATTATTTTATTTTATTTTAGAACATACTGTACAGAGGGGCAACAATTACATGTGCAGGATAATGCATACATTTCTTACCAAGCATTGCAGCCTCCTCCTTTGTTTATCCTGCACCTCCCTTCCCAGCCTCCCCCCTCCCCCCACCCAATTATACCCCCCTCCCCCCCCACACCGACATTGTAAAGCTGGTTTTGACATGACATTTTGTATTTCTCATTGTTGCAACAGGTCCACCTGAATCCTTAAACGACTTGTTTGTCCCCATCTCCTCCACATGTTATACTGACATCAAATATAGCGAAAGCGGGGGTTACACTGTGGGGGAGGGACATACAAAGCAACAAAGAAATAATCTTATAAATGCGTTAGAAACACATGCATGAAAGAAACGAAAACATTAAAATACATAACTAAGGGTTCATTTTCCTAACATCACATTATCTGACCTTTTCTGCTTGACTCATACCTATACTAGATATTGCAAATAAGGGAAACCATGGGACCTATGCTTCTTTGGGCCTGGCTTACTTCACTTAATATAATTTTTTCCAAACCTTTCCATTTCCTAACAAATGGGGAAATGTCATTCTTTCTGATGGAGGCATAGAATTCCATTGTGTATATATACCACATTTTCTTGATCCATTCATCTACTGAGGGGCATCTGGGTTGGTTCCATATCTTATCTATGGTAAATAATGCTGCAATAAACATAGTTGTGCTGGTAGCTTTAGTGTGGTCTTGTTTGTAAACATTTGGGTAAATACCCAAAAGTGGGATTGCTGGATCATAGGGGAGATCTATGTGAAGTCTTTTGAGGAACCTCCATACTGCTTTCCAAAGTGGTTGAACAAGTTTACATTCCCACCAACAATGAAGTAAGGTTCCTTTCTGTCCACATCCCCTCCAGCATCTGTTGTTGTTAGAGTTCTTGATTTTTGCTGTTCTAACTGGAGTGAGGTGATATCTCAATGTTGTTTTGATTTGCATTTCTTTTATGGCTAGGGATGTTGAACATTTCTTCATGTGTCTATTGGCCATCCTTCTTTCTTTTTCAGAGAAGCTTCTCTTTAAGTCTTTCGCCCACTTATTTATTGGGCAGTTGTTTCTTTGAGGATTTGTTGTTGGGTGGTTTAATTTTTTGAGTTCCAAGTATATTTTAGATATGAGACCCTTGTCCGTTGTATGGCTAGTAAAGATCTTCTCCCAATCGGTGGGCTTTCTATTGATCTTGCTAGCTATGTCATTTGCCCTGCAGAAGCTCTGCAACCGTATGCAATCCCATTTGTCCAACCTTTCTTTGATTTGTTGTGCTTCCGGGTCTCTATTCAGAAAATTTCGGCCTGAGCCAAGGAGACCTAAGGTTTCTCCTATTCCATCCTGTAATGTTTTCAGAGTGTCTGCTTTGAGTTCAAGGTCTTTGATCCATTTGGAGTTGATTCTGGTGCAGGGTGATATATAAGGATCTAGCTTTAGTTTTCTACATTTAGTTAACCAATTTTGCCAGCACCATTTACTGAAGAGGCTGTCTTTCTTCCATTCTATTGTTTTAGCTTCCTTATCGAAGATTAGATGGCTATAGGTCTGTAGGTTCATTTCTGGGTTTTCAATTCTATTCCATTGGTCCTGAGGTCTGTTCTTATGCCAATACCAAGCTGTTTTGATTACTATGGCTTTATAGTAGAGTTTGAAATTTGGTATTGATATTCCTCCAGCAGTGTTCTTTCCGTTGAGGAGCGTTTTTGCTATTCGGGGTCTTTTATTGTTCCATATGAATTTTTGGATTGCCTCTTCTATTTCCTTGAAGAATGAGGGTGGAATTTTGATAGGTATCGCATTGAATTTGTAGATAGCCTTGGGAAGTATTGCCATTTTCACGATGTTAATCTTGCCAATCCAGGAGCATGGGAGGTTTTGCCATTTTTTAAGTTCTGTGTTGATTTCCTTTTTCAAGATTTTAAAGTTTTCATCATAGAGGTCCTTCACTTCTTTGGTTAAGTTAATTCCTAGGTATTTTATTTTTTGTGGGGCTATTACAAATGGAGTTGCTTTCCTAATTTCAGCCACACTTTTCTCATTGTTGGCATATAGAAAAGCCATTGATTTTGGGGGGTTAATTTTATAACCTGCTACTTTGCCAAAGTTTTGAATCAGCTTGAGTAATTTTGGAGTGGAGTCTATGGGATTCTTTAAATACAAGATCATGTCATCTGCAAAGAGGGAGAGTTTTATTTCTTCTTTCCCTATTTGGATCCCCTTTATGTCTGCATCTTGTCTTACTGCTGTAGCTAGGCATTCTAATACTAGATTGAAAAGTGGAGAGAGTGGGCATCCTTGTCTTGTTCCTGAGTTAAGAGGAAATGGCTTTAGTTTTTCACCATTGAGTATAATGCTGGCTGTAGGTTTGTTATATACAGCCTTTATTGTATTGAGGAATGATCCATGGATTCCTAAGTTTTCCAGAACCTTCATCATAAAGGGGTGTTGGATCTTGTCAAATGCTTTTTGTGCATCTATTGAGATAACCATGTGGTTCTTATTCTTGCTCCTGTTGATGTGATGAATAATATTAATTGATTTGCGTATATTGAACCAGCTTTGCATCCCTGAAATGAATCCTGTTTGATCATGGTATATGATTTTTTGGATGAATTGTTGAAGTCGATTGGCCAAAATTTTGTTGAGAAGTTTTGCATCAATGTTCATCAAAGAAATGGGTCTATAGTTCTCTTTCTTTGACGAGTCCCTGCCTGGTTTTGGGATGAGGGTTATGATGGCTTCATAGAATGTGTTCGGTAGTGAGCTTTCTCTTTCAATTTCATTGAAGAGTTGGAGGAGTATTGGTGTGAGCTCTGCTTTGAAGGCCTTGTAAAATTCCGATGTAAAACCATCTGGTCCTGGACTTTTCTTAGCTAGGAGGTCTCTTATTGCTGTTTCTATTTCAATGCTTGATATGGGCCTGTTAAGCTGGTTTAACTCATCTTGGTTTAGTTTTGGCATGTCAATATTTGCTAGGAAAAGGTCCATTTCTGTCAAGTTCTCAAACTTATTAGCATAAAGTTTTGAGAAGTATTCCCTTATAATGTTCTGAATCTTGGTTGTTTCCGTGGTGATGTTTCCATTCTCATCTCTGAGTTTATTAATTTGGGTGTGTTCTCTCCTTTTTCTGATAAGGTTTGCTAAGGGTCTGTCAATTTTGTTAAGTTTTTCGAAGAACCAACTCTTTGTTTTGTTGATTCTTTCTATAGTTTTTTTGGATTCTAATTCATTTAATTCTGATTTAATTTTGATTATTTCTTTCCGTCTACTGGATTGGGGTTTATCTTGCTGCTCTTTTTCAAGGAGGTTTAGATGTGTCATTAAATTGTTAGTTTCCGATCTCTCCAATTTGTTGATGTAGGAGCTCAGAGCTATAAACTTGCCTCTGAGTACTGCCTTTGCTGTGTCCCAGAGGAGCTGGTAATTTGTGTGTTCATTTTTGTTGAATAGCATGAACATTTGAATTTCCTTTCTAATCTCTTCCATGACCCACTCATGATTCAGCAGTGTGTTGTTCAGCCTCCATGTGATACCGGACTTTCTTTGGTGGCTTTTGGTGTTGAGTTCTAATTTTATTCCCTTGTGGTCAGAGAGAATGCAAGGTATAACTTCAATGTTTCTGAATTTAGACAAGTTTGCTTTGTGGCCTAAAATGTGGTCTATTTTAGAAAACGTTCCATGTGCTGCTGAGAAGAACGTGTATTCTGATGCTGCTGGGTGAAATGTTCGGCAAATGTCTGTTAAGTCTACTTGATCTATACAGCTGTTTAGATCTGCTGTTTCTCTGTTGAGTTTTGCCGAGTTGATCTATCTAGTGGGGAGAGTGGTGTGTTAAAATCCCCAACAATTAATGTCTTTGGATCTATATGGGATTTGAGGGAAAGTAGTGTTTCTTTGATAAATTTGGGTGCTCCATTGTTTGGCGAATAGATATTTAGAATTGTAATATCCTCCTGAAGGAGAGATCCTTTAATTAGTATGCAGCGACCTTCTTTATCTCTTCTCACGAATTTTAATTTGAAGTCTATTTTATCTGATATTAGGATTGCAACTCCCGCCTGTTTATGAGGGCCGTTTGCTTGGTAGATTTTGTTCCAGCCTTTAACCTTGAAAATGTATTTGTTTTTACGGGCAAGATGTGACTCCTGCAGGCAGCAGATAGAAGGGTCTTGTTTTTTAATCCAACTAGACAGTCTATGTCGCTTAATTGGAGAGTTCAGTCCGTTAACGTTAAGAGATAGGACTGAGAGGTATTTGGGAGTTCCTGCCATGTTATCCACCTTATTGGGGGCTGCGAAAACTGGGTTCTTCCTAAGGTTCTTGGATTCTCAGTTTGGGTGCAGTTTCTTGGCCGTTGTTGCGGTCTTGTTGGTTTTCTATGTGTAGGACATCTTTAAGAATCTTTTGTAGGGCTGGTTTGGTGGAGATGTATTGTTTCAATTTTTATTTGCTATGGAAGGTTTTTATTTGGCCTTCAGTTATGAAGGAGAGTTTAGCTGGGTACAGTATTCTTGGTTGATAGTTGTTTGTTTTTAGGGCATGGCATACGTCATTCCAGGCTCTTCTTGCTTTGATTGTCTCTGCTGAGAAATCTGAGGTAATTCTGATTGGTTTCCCTTTATAGGTGTTTACCCTTTTCTCCCTGACAGCTTTAAGGATCTTTTCCTTGGTCTGGGTTGATCCTGTGTGGATTATAATGTGACAGTGGGATGTCCTATTCTGGTCTGGTCTATTTGGGGTTCTAAAAGCTTCTTGTATCTGAATAGGCCTATCTTTTTGTATGTTTGGGAAGTTCTCTGCTAGGATCCTGTTAAACAAATTTCCTAGACCATTAACTTCTGTTTCTAGGTGCTCCTCTACACCCATTATCCTTAGATTGGGCCTTCTGATGGTGTCTTCCAGGTGTTGGATAGACCTATCATATTTCTTGGACTTGTCTTGGATGGTTGTATGTTCTTTCTCTATAATATCTAGGCTGTCTTCAATCCCTGAGATTCGATCTTCTGCATGGTCTAACCTGCTGTCAAGACTCTCTACTTTGTTTTTTATCTCTTTTCCTTCTAATTGGTCAGCTTTGATGGCTTCAAGTTCTTTGTTGAAGCTCTGTTTTAGGTCTTGTATGAATTTCTTTACTTCCTTAATTTGGTGTTCAGTGTTTGTTCTCAAATCACTTAGTTGATTGGTTATGGTTTCTTTGGACTCCCATTCCTTCTGTTGGGTTCCATTCAGCATTCCCTTTGTGGTCTCCCTGACTTCCTTCAGCTCTTTGTTAATGGATTCCATGAATGCCTTTAGTGATCTTTGTGTATTCTCTACCTGGTATCTCAATTCCTGAATTACTCTTTGATTAGCTTCCTCCCGTCTGTTGCATTCCTGCAGTTCTCTTTGAGTGTTCTCTGCCTGCTCACGCCATTCCTCCCTTTCTCTTTGAGTATTCTCAAGTTGTTCACGCAAATCCTGTATCAGTTTTTGAGTAGCTTCCTCACGCTTGTGATATTCCTGTATGAACTTCTGGGATGCCTCCTCTCTCTCCCTATTACGCTCATACAGAGTCCTTTGTACATTGTCAAACTTCTCATTTATCATGTTTGCTATTAGTGTTTGTAGAGCTATTTGGGAACTCTCCTCTGGATTATTCTTTATCTGTTCTAATCCCTGATTATCAAGATTGGGAATTGAGATACCCGAATTTGCCATTTTTCTTGTGTTTTTCCGGCTTACTCGGACCATTTGAGATGAAGATTGCACCAGTTTTGTGCTAGAACACTATCTTAAGGCAACCATCAACCAAAGTTTGCGTTTGTACAGTCAATAGTCTACAGATACAATCTAGTTCAACAGATACATCTATTCAACATCAAACAACTATATGTTAAAGGACTTCGAACCGCAGAAAAGAATTTGGAAAACCAGAAATTATTAGGATTAGGGAGAGATGTGGGTAAAAAATAGGAATCGATTGGTGTGGGGAGGCACAGGGAGAGTTAACTATGTCCTAATCACAATGCAGGAAATGGGTTGGGTAGGATGCAAGTAGAGAGAGAGAGAAAAAGTAGAGACGGAAAGGGGAATGAAGAGAGACCAGAAAAAAAATAGAAACGTAAAAATTAATGTTATTATAGAGGTTAAAAGACCGTCTATTTAGAGAAGAATGTGAATATGTTCAGAGAAGGGGAGGGACATAGAGGAGATGTGAAAAACTTTAAGGATGGGAAAGGGAGAAGAAAAGATCAGAAGTTCAGTAGAGCTAGACAAAAAACAAAAAGATAATTAAGAAAGAAAGAAAAAGAAAAAGAAGACACGAAAAGAAAGGAAAACGCTCATTCACATATTCCTAAAATAAAAATTATAAGATGAGAAAAAAAAAGTTACTGGAAAACAATTATTTTTTCAGAAGAGGCAAAAATTAAAGATTAATAAAAGTTTTAGAAGGGAAAAAAATTTTTATATATATATATATATATATATATATATATAAGGTAACAAAAAACAAAAAACCAGCAAAAAAAAAGAAAAGAAGAAGAAGAAAGAAAAAAAAAGAAAAAGAAATTCTTTTGATTTTTTTTTGGGGGGGAGGAGTGGGAAGAATCCTGTATCTCCCTTTTGTCTGTAACCAGTCTCTTGTTGGAGTCTCTGGTCACCTTGAGGTCCTGTGGCTTGATTGGTTTCTTAAGTCGGTTGGTTGGAAGAAGCAGAAAAATGCTCTGCTTTACCCAAGCTTTTGAGATCCCCCTCCCAGGTTAGTTTTCTGGGAGGGTGATCTGCTTTGAGAATCACAAAAGAGGGGGATGTGGTGATGAGGCTAGGTTCTGGGTAGAGTTGAGGCCTTTCAACAAACAGTAGTTTTTCCCTGGGGCTATTTTGTGATAAAGCTCACAGCGCCCAGCCTGGAGCCATTCTCAGGGTTTCTGTTTTTCAATTGATTGTGGTGGCTGCTAGAGGGAGGGGCAGCCTCTGGCTCTGGTTACCCAGTGAGGCAAGGCACTCCAATGGCTGGCGCCTGAGCTGGGTGACTTTTCCCTGGATGGAGCTGAGTCTGGCAGGTCACTTCGCCATTAAGTTCTTGTGACCTGCTAAATGACTCGTTTTATTCCAAGGCCTGAGCTGGAGCTGGCAGCTCCTCTGAGCTTTGTCGGTATCCAAGATGGAGATCACCAGTGCTAGGGGGGAAGGGGGGGCCTTCCCTCCTCTGCTCCCTGAGAAGGAGTGAGGATGTCGGGCTTGTACTCACGCCGAGTCTTGGATCCTGGGTCGTCTCTGGTCTGCAAACAGCAGGATGAAGATGTCCGTTCCTTGTCGGTTCTTGTTGGTGTTGAGTAGAATCCGCTCGTCCGCTGCGTCTGGAACCTTCGTCCCGGACTCTCTGTGTCTCAGGTATGACCCCGCGGCGGTGGTCGCTGCCGCGACCCTGCCACCGCAGAGGCAGCTGATGGGTTTCCTTGGCTTCCCCTCTCTTGTCTAACTCTCTGTCTTGTGATGGCACACTTGGTGTGATTCTCTGGCTTAGGACTGTTCACTGGAATTCTAAAACTGCTTTATATGCGAGAGCTTGTTCAGATTCCAGCTTCTCCTCCGCCATCTTCCCAGAACTCGTCACCCTAATTCTTACCTTCACACTAATCCTAAACCTAACCCTAAACCTAACACTCACACTAAACCTAACCCTCACCATAACCTTAACCATACCACTCATCTTAAACCTCATCCTAACCCTAACCCTAAACCTAACCCTAATCCTAAACCTCACCATAACCTTAACCCTCACCCTCAACATAACCATAAACCTAAACATAACTCTAAAAATAACCCTAACCCTAAACTTTATCCTAACCCTCACCCTCACCCTAACCCTAATCCTAACCCTAACCCTCACCCTAAACCTAACCCTCACCCTCACCGAAAACCTAAACCTAACCCTAACACTTACACTCACCCTAACACTAACCCTAACCCTAAACCTCACACTCACTCTAAACCTCACCCTAAACCTTACCCTCACCCTAACCCTCATCCTACCCCTCACCCTATCCCTAACCGTAACCCTCAAACTAACCCTAACCCTCACCCTAACCTTAACCTTACCACTCACCCTAAACCTCATGCTAACCCTAACCTTAAAACTAACCCTAATCCTAAACCTCACCCTAACCATAACCCTCACCCTCAACATAATCATAAACCTAAACATAACCCTAAAAATAATCCTAACCCTAACCTTTATCCTAACCCTCACCCTCACCATAACCCTAACTCTAACCCTAACCCTCACCCTAAACCTAACCCGCACCCTCACCGTAAACCTATACAAAACCCTAACACCCTCACCCTAACACTATCCCTAACCCTAAACCTCACACTCACTCTAACCCTCACCCTAAACCTAACCCTAACCCTCAACCTTATCTTACCCTCACCCTAAACCTAACCCTTACCCTTACCCTAAACCTCAATCTCACCCTCACCCTAATCGTAACCCTCACACTAAACCTCACCCTAATCATAATCTTCACTCTTACCATAACCCTCAAACTCACCCTAAACCTCACCCTTACCCTTATTCTTACCCTCACTCTAATCCTCACTCTAACCCTAACCCTCACCCTAACCTAACCTTATCCCTCACCCTAGTCCTCAACCTAACCCTAATGCTAACCCTAACCCTCACCCTAACCCTAACCCTAACCCTTAACCTCTCCCTAGCCCTAACCCTCACCCCAACACTTACCCTCACCCTAACCCTCACCCTAATGCTAACCCTAACGCTAAACCTCACCTCACCAGCAACCTCACTGTAATCGTAACCCTAACCCTAACAATAACACTAACCCTAACCTTAAAACTAATCCCTAACCCACACTCTCACCCTCACCTTCATCCTAAATCTAACCCTAAACCACTCCATAACCCTAACCCTAAACTCACACTCACCCTAACAATGACCCTAAAACTTACCCTCACCCTAACCCTCACCTTAACACTAAACCTAACCCTAAACCTCAACATAAAACTTACCCTAACCCTAACCCTACCCCTCATCCTAACCATCATCCTAACCCTAACACTAAACCCTCACCCTAACCCTAAACCTAACCGTAAAACTCACCTGCACCCTAACAGTCACGCTCACCCTCACCCTTACCCTAACACTAAACCTTACCTTAACCATCAAACTATCCCTAACCCTCACAGTAACCCTAAGCCTAACACTCGCCCTAACCCTAAGCCTCACCCTCATCTAACCCTCAGCCTATCCCTAACCCTAACCCTAACGCTCACACTCACCCTAACCCTAACACTCACACTCACCCTCAGCTTAAACCTAAGCCTAAAAATAACTCTAAACCTAACCCTCACAATCACCCTCACCCTAAGCATAACCCTAACTCTAAACCTAACCCTCACCCTCACCCTAACCCAAACCCTCACCCTCACCCTCACCCTCAACCTCACCCTAACCCTCACCCTCAACCTAAACATCACCCTAAACATAACCCTCACTCTAACCCTTAGCCTAACCCTACCGTAACCCTAACCCTCACCCTCAGGCTCACCATAACCCTAATCCTAACCCTAACCCTCACCCTCACCCTCATCCTAAACCTATCACTAACCCTAACCTTCACCCTAACCGTAACCTCCAACCTAACCCTAACCTTCACCATAACCCTAACGCTAACCCTAACCCTAACCCTAAACCTCACCCTCACCCTCAACCTCAGCCTGACTAACCCTATCCCTAACCCTCACACTCAACCTTACCCTAAAACTAACCCTAAGCCTCACCCTCACCCTCACCCTCAGCCTGACTAACCCTATCCCTAACCCAAACACTCAACCCAACCTTCACCTTCACCCTCACCCTAACCCTCACCCTCACCCTAAACATCAACCTAACCCTAACCCTCACCCTAACCCTCACCCTAAACCTAACCCTCACATTAACCCTAAACTTCACCCTAACCCTAACCCTCAACCTAACCCTTACCCTCAACCTAACACTAAGCCTAACCCTAACTTAAACCCTCACAGTAACCCTAAACCTCACCTTAACGCTAACCCTCAGAGTAACCCTAACCCTCACCCTAAACCTAACCCTACCCCTCACCCTACTCCTCATTCTAACTCTAATCCCAACCCTAACACGCACCCTCACTGTCACCCTAACACTCACACTAACCCTAACCATCACCCAAACCCTAATCCTCACACACTCCAGAACCCTCATCCTCACTCTAACATTCAACCTCACCCCAAACCTCACTCTTACCTTATCCTCACCCTTCCCCTCTCCCTAACTCATACCCTAACCCTAATACTAACCTTCACCCTAATCCTAACCCTTACACTGAGCCTCACCCTAAACCTTACCCTTACCTTAAATCTCACCCTAAACCTAACCCTCATATTAAACATCACCCTAACCATAACCCTCACTCTAACCCTAACCCTATCACTCACACGAAACCTAACACTCCCCCTAACCCTCAACCTAACCCTAACCTCCAAACTAACACTAACCCTCACCCTAACCCTAAAGCTAACCCTCACACTATCCTTAATCCCTTATCCTCACTCTAACCCTAAGCCTCACAGTAACCCTAATCCTCACTGTAACCCTAACTCTACCCCTCACCCTAACCCTCACTCTAACCTAACTCCAACCCTAAACCTCACCCTCACCGTCACCCTAACACTCAGCCTAACCCTCAACCTTATCCTCACACTAACCCTAACCCCAACCCTAACCCTCACCCTAACCCTCACCCTAAACATTAACCTCACCATCAGCCTAAACCTAAACCTCACCCTAACCCTAAACCTAACCCTAAACCTCACCCTAGCCCTAACCCTAACCCTATCTCTAACCCTCACCCTCACCCTAACCCTAACCCTCATCCTCACCCTAAACCTCACATTAACCCTAACCGTAATAATCAATCTAACCCTCACCATAACCCTAACGCGAAACCTTACCCTAACCCTCACCCTAACACTAAACCTCACGCTTATATTAAACCTCACCCTCAGCCTAACCCTCACCTTTACCCTTACCATCAACCTCACCCTAAACCCCACCCTATCCCTAACCCTCACAATAGCCCTCACCCTAAACCTAACCCTAACCCTCACCCTCACCCTCACCCTCAGCGTAACATTAACCCTATCACTATTCCTAACCCTAAACCTCACCCTCACCCTAACCATCACCTTAATTCTTACCCTCACACTAATCCTAACCCTAACCCTAAACCTAACTCTCACACTAAACCTAACCCTCACCATAATCGTAACCCTACCCCTTATCCTAACACTCACGTTAACCCTAACCCTAAACCTCACCCCAACCCTCACCCTAAACCTCCCCATCACCCTAAACCTGACTCTAACCCTAATAATAATCCTAACCCTCACCAGAACCCTAACCCTCACCCTCACCCTAACCCTCACCCTAATCCTCACCCTAATCCTAAGCCGAACCCTCAGCCTAACCCTCACCCTAACCTTAAGGATAACCCTAATCCTAACACTCACCCTAACCCTAACCCTCTCCCTAACCCTAAACTTCAGCCTAATTCTCTCACCCTAACCTTCACTCTCACCTGCACCCTCAGCCTAACCCTCACCCTAACCCTAATGCTAACTCTAACCCTCACCCTAACCCTCATGCTATCACTTACCCACACCACAAACCTATCCCTAACCTTAAAACTCACCATCACCCTAAACCTCACCCTAACCCTAAACCTAATCCTAACCCTCACCCTAACACTTACCCTCACCCTAACACTAACCCTCATACTAACCCTAAGCCTCACCATAAACCTAAACCTCACCCTCACCATAAGCCTAACCCTAATCCTAACCCTAACACTCAGCCTAACCCCAAACCTAACCCTAAACCTAACACTAACTGTCATCCTAACCCTAACTCTAAACATAAACCTCAACCTCAACCTAACCCTAACCCTAACCCTAACCCTAAACCTCACCCTAAACATAACCCTAATCCTCACCTTCATCCTAACCCTCATCCTAACCCTCACTCTAACCCTAACCCTAACCATCACCCTAACCCTAATCCTCAAGCTCAACCTCACCCTCAGCCTTACGCTAAACCTAAACCTAAACCTAACGCTAACCCACACACTCACCCTCATCCTAACCCTAACCCTAATCATAACCTAACCCTAACACTAACCCTCACCCCAAACATAACCCTCACCTTCACACTAACCCTCACCCTAACACTTCCCCTCATCCTAACACTAACCCTAACTCTAACACTAACCCTCACACTAACCCTAACTCTCAAATTAACCCTAAACCTCATCCTAACCCTAAAGCTAAACTTCACCCTCATCCTAGCCCTCACTGTAAACTTAATTCTAAACCTAACCCTCAACCTAATCATAACCCTCATCCTCACCCCAAACCTCACACTAACCCTAACTCTAATCCTCAATCTAACACTCACTCTATCCCTAACCCTTAACCTAACCCTCACCCTAACCCTAACCCTCACCCTTATCTTAACTCTCACCCTCAGCCTAACCCTCACCTTTACCCTTACAATCACCCTCACACTAACCCTCAACCATACCCTAACTCTCACCATAGCCCTCACCCAACCCTAAACCCAACCCTCACCCTCACCCTCACCCTCAGCATAACACTAACCCTATCACTATTCCTAACCCTAAACCTCACCCTCAACCTAACCGTCACCCTAATTCTTAACCTCACACTAATCCTAACCCTAACCCTATACATAACCCTACCCCTTATCCTAACCCTCACATTAACCCTACTCTAACCCTCACCCTAACCCTCACCCGAAACCACCGTCACCCTAAACCTAACCCTAACCCTGAAAATAACCGTAAACCTCACCCTAACACTAACCCTCACCCTCAATCTAACCCTCAACCTAACCCTCACCCTAATCCTAATCCTAACACTCAGCCTAACCCTCAAACTAACCCTAAGCATAACCCTAACCCTAACCCTCACACTAACCCTAACCCTAACCCAAACCCTAACCCTAACCCTCACACGCACCCTAACCCTCACACTAACCCTTAACCTCATACTCACCCTAAACCTCACACTTAATCGAACCCTCACCATAACTCTAACCCTAACCGTCACCCTCACCGTCAACCTCACGCTAACCCTAACCCTAACCCTCAGCCTAACCCTAAAACTCACCCTAATCCTCACCTTAAACCGCACTCTCACCCTCACCCTCACCCAAATCCTAAACCTAACCCTCACCCTAACCCTCACCCTAACCCTAATGCTAACTCTAACACTCACCCTAACCCACATGCTATCACTTACACACACCACAAACCTAAGCCTAACCTGAACCCTCACCCTCACCCTAAACCTCACCATAACCCTAAACCTAATCATAACCCTAACCCCCACCCTCAACCTAACCCTCACCATAACCCTTACCTTAACCCTCACCCTCACCCTAACCATAACCCTCACACTAAACCTAACCCTCACCTTAAACCTAACCCTACCCCTCACCCTAACCCTCACCCTAAACTTAGCCCTAAACCTAACCCTCACCCTCATGCTATCCCTCACCCTAACCCTAATTCTAACCCTAATCCTCATCCTCACCCTAAACCTCACACTAACCCTAACCCTAATCCTCAATCTAACCCTAACCCTAACACTTACCCTAACCCTCACCCTAACCCTAACCCTCACCCTTACTGTAACCCTCAGGTTCAGCCTAACCCTCAACTTTACTCTTACCATCACGCTCATACTAACCCTCACCCTAATCCGAACCCTCATCCTAACCCTCCCTCTAACCTTAACCCTAGCCATCACCATAACCCTAACCCTCAACCTCACCATCACCCTCAGCCTAAACCTATGCCTAAACCTAACCCTAACTCTAACCCTCACCCTCACCCTAGCCCTCACCCTAACCCTAATCCTATCCCTAACCCTCCTGCTAACCATCACACTAACCCTAAGGATAAACATCACCCTAAGCCTAATACTCATATCCACCCTTACCCTCAGCCTAACCCTAAGCCTAAGCCTAATCCTAACCCTAACCCTCATACTCACCCTCACCCTAACCCTAATCCTAACCCTAATCCCAATCCTAACCCTAAACCTCAACCTAACCCTCACCCTATACCTAATGCTAACCCTTTACACTAACCCTAAGCCTGACCCTCACCCTAACCCTCCCCCTCAACCTAACTCTAACCCTAAACCTCACCCTGACCCTATCCCTAATCCTAACCCGAAGCCTAAAACTCACCCTAACCCTAAACCTAACCCTCACCCTCACCCTCACCCTCACCCAAACCGAAAGTCAAACCCTAACCCTAACATTAACACTAATCCTAACCCTAAAACTAACCCTAACCCTAATCCTAACCTTCACCCACAGCCTCACACTCACTGCAAATGTAACAGTAACCATAACACTTACAACAACCCTAACCGAAATCGTAACCATCACCCACTACCTAACCCTAATCCTAACCCTAACCATCACGCTAACATTAACCCTCACCCTCACTGAAACCCTAACCCTCATCTTAACTCTCACCCTAACCCTAAGCCTAACACTCACCCTAAACCTTAACCTCACCCTAATCCTGACACTAAGCCTAACCTAAACCCCACGCTAACCCTCACCCTCAGCCTAATCCTAACCCAAACCCTAACCCTCAACCTAACCCTCACCCTAACCCTAACCCTAACCCTAAACCTCACATTAACCCTAACATTCACCCTAACCCTAACCCAAACGCTCACACTAACCCTGATGCTAACTCTAACCCTCACCATTACCAGAACCCTAAACCTAACCATAAAACTCACCTTAAGGCTAACTCTAACCCTAAACCTAACCCTAACCCGCAACCTAACCCTAACCCTAAGCTTCACCCTCAACCACTGCCTAACCCTAAGCCTAACCCTAACACTAACCCCAACCCGCACACTCACCCTCACCTTAACCCTAATCCTAAACTTACTCTATCCGTAAACCTAACCCTCACCATAACCCACACCCTAAGCCTAACCCTAACACTAACCCTAACCCTAACCCTCACCCTAACACTCACCCTAACCCTAACTCTAACCCTAAACCTCAACTTCACCCTAACCCTAAATCTAACCCTAAGTCTAACCCTAAATCTCACCATAACCCTAACCCTAAACCTCACCCTCACCCTCAACCTCACCATAAACATAAACCTAACCCTAACCCTAACAATAACCCTAACCATAACCCTAAACCTCACCCTAATCATAACCCTCACCCTAACGCTAAACCTCACCCTAACATTTACCCTCAACCTAACACTAACCCTCACACTAAACCTAACCCTCACCATAACCCTAAGCATCACCCTAAACCTAACCCTAACCCTAACCCTCACCCTAACCCTAATTCTAACACTAACCCTCACCCTAACCCTAACCCTCATCCCAACCCTAACCCTCACCCTAACCCTAACCCTCACCGTTACCGTAACCCTCGCCCTCAGACTAACCCTCACCTTTAACCTTATCGACACCGTCAAACTAACCCACACACTAAACATAAACTTAAGCCGAACCCTAACTCTCACCCTAACCCTAACACTAACACTCACCTAACACTAACCCTCATCTTCACACTCACCCTCAGCCTAACCCTAAGCCTAAACCTAACCCTAACAATAATCCTCACACTCACCCTCTCCCTAACCCTAATCCTAAACCTCACCCTAACCCTAGCCCTCACCCTAACCCTAATCCTAAACCTAACCCTCACCATAACCCTAACACACACCCTCAGCCTAACCCTCACACTAACTCTAACCCTAACACCAGCCCTAACAATAACCCTCACCCTAACCCTATCTCTAATGCTAAACCTCAAACTCACACTGACCCTAACCCTAACCCTAACCCTAAACCTCACCCTAACACTAACCCTAAACCTCACCCTCACCCTAACCCTCACCTTAACCCTAATCCTAAACCTAACCCTCATCCTAAACCTCACCCTCACCCTAAACCTAACCCTCACCCTAACCATAACCCTTACCCTCAACCTAACTCTCAGACTAACCCTAAGCCTAAACCTAAACCTAACCCTAACCCACTCACTCACCCTCAAAATAACCCTAATCCTAACCATAACCCTAACCCTAAATCTCACACTAACCCTAAACATAAAATTAACCCTAACCCTAAACCTCATCCTAACCCTGACCTGAACCCTAACTCTAAACCTAAACCTCAACCTTACCCTAACCCTAACTCTAACGGTAATCCTAAACCTCTCCCTAACCCTAACCCTCATTCAAACCCTCAACATAACCCTAACCCTCAACCTAACCATAACCCTCACCCTAACCCTAACCCTCACCCTAACCCTTACCCTCACCCTAACCATAACCCTCACCCTAACCAAAACACTCATCCTAATCCTAACCCTCTCCCTAACACTTACCCTCACCCTAACACTATCGCTCACTATAACACTAACCATCACAGTAACCCTAACTCTCACCCTAACCCTAAACCTCACCTTAACCCTAACCGTCAGCCTCACCCTAGCCCTCACTCTAACCCTATTCTCACCCTAACCCTCACCCTAAACCTAAACCTCATCCTTACCCTAAACTCACACTAACCCTAACCCTAATCCTCAATATAACCCTCACCCTCACCCTAACCCTCACTCTAACCCTTACCCTAACCCTCACCCTAATCCTAACGCTCACCCTTAGGGGAACACTCACCCTCAGCCTAAACCTCACCTTTACTCTTACCGTCACGCTCATCCTAACCCTAATCCTAACCCTAACCCTCATCCTAACACTCACCCTAAACCTAACCCTGTCCATCACCCTAACCCTAACCCTCATCCTCACCCTCAGCCTAACCCTAGGACTAAGCCTAATCCTAAACCTAACCCTCACCCTCACCCTAGCCCTCAGCTTAAACCTAATCCTAACCCTAACCCTCATCCTAACCCTCACCCTAACCCTAACCCTAACTTTAACCCTCTAACATTAAATCTATCAGTAAACCTCACCCTCACCCTAACTCTAATCCTAAACCTAACCCTAAACCTCACCCTAACCCTATCCCTAACACTCACCCTCACCCTCACCCTCACCCTGACCATAACTCTAAATCTAACCCTACAAATAACACTAATCTTATCCCTTAACCTAACCCTAAACCTAACACTCACCCTAACCATAATCTTAACACTAAGCCTCATCCTAACCCTAACCCAAACCCTACAACTAACCCTACACCTTACCCTAACACTAACCCTAAACCTCACCCTTACCTTAGCCCTCACCCTAACCCTAATCCTAACCTTAACCCTCATCCTAACCCTCCCCATAACCCTAACCCTCACCCTCACCCTAACCCTAACTTTAACCCTCACCCTCACCCTCAGCCTAACCATCACCCAAAACCTATTCCCCACCCCCACCCTCACCCTCAGCCTAACCCTAACCATAACCCTCACCCTCAGTCTCACCCTCACCCTAACCCTAACTTTAACCCTCACCCTCACCATAACTCTAACCCTAACCCTAACAATAACACTAATCCTTACGCTAAACCTAACCCTAACCCTAACCTTAACCCTAAACCTAATCCTAACACCCATCCTCATCCTAACCCTAATCCTAATTATAATCCTCACCCTAACCCTAACCCTCAGCATTACTGTAACCCTAACACTAATCCTAACCCTCACCCTAACCATAACCCTAAACCTCACCCTAACACTAACCCTAACTCTCACTATCACCCTAGCCCTCACCCTAACACTAATCCTAACCCTAATCCTCATCCTAAAACTCACCCTAACCCTCACCCTAACACTAATCCTAAAACTAACCCTCACTCTAACACTAATCCTAACCCACACCCTCAACATCAGCCTAAACCTAAGCCTAACCCAACATTAACACTAACCCTCACCCTCAACTAACCCTCACCTTAACCCTAACTCTAACACTAACACTAACACTAACCCTCACACTCAGCCTCACTCTAAACCTAACTCTAAACCTAAACCTCACCCTCACCCTAACCCTAACCCTAACCTAATCCTAAACCTCACCCTAAACCTAACCCTAAACATCATCTTCACCCTAGCTCTCACCCTAACCCTAATCCTAAACCTAACATTCATCCTAACCCTAGCCATGACCCTAACCCTAACCCTCACACTAACCCTAAAACTCACCCTCACCCTCTCCCTTAGTATAACACTAAGCCTAACCCTAACACTAACCCTAACCCTCACACTCACCCTAAACCTAAACCTAATCCTTATCCTAACCCACAACCTCACCCTAACCCTCACCCTAACCTTAACCCTAAAACTAACCCTAACCCTAAACCTCACCCTCAGCCTCACCCTAACCCTAACTCTAACCCTAAACCTCACCCTAACCCTAACCCTAAACCTCACCCTCACCCTAGCCCTTACATTAACCCTAATCCTAACTCTAACCCTCATACTAACCCTCCCCCTAAACCTAACCCTAACCCTGAACCTAACCCTAGACCTCACCCTCAACCTCGCCCTCATCTTAACCCTAAGGCTAACCCTAAAAGTAACCATAACACTCACGCTCACCCTCACCCTAAGCCTAAACCTATCCCTAACCCTAACCCTAAACCTAAACCTAACTCTTACCCTAACCCTAAACCTAACACTATCCCTAAACCTGACGCTCACTCTCAGCCTCATACTAACCCTAACTCTAACCCTAAACCTCACCCTCACCCTAAACATAACTCTAAACTTACCTAAACCCTAAACCTCACCCTAAACCTAAACCTAACCCTCAACCTCACCGTAACATTAACCCTAAACCTAACCCTAACAATAACCCTAACCCTAATCCTAAACCTCACCCTAACCACAACCCTCACCCTAAACCAAGCTCTCACCCTAACACTTAACCTCACCCTAACACTAACCCTAACCCTAACCCTATCCTCACCCTAACCCTAACTGTAAACCTAAGCCTAAAACTCAACTTAACCCTCACACTCAACCTAACCGTAACAATAAGCTTAACCCTAACAATAACACTAACCCTAACCCTCACACTCAGCCTCACTCTAAACCTAACTCTAAACCTAAACCTCACCCTCACCCTAACCCTAACCCTAACCTAATCCTAAACCTCACCCTAAACCTAACCCTAAACATCAACTTCACCCTAGCTCTCACCCTAACCCTAATCCTAAACCTAACATTCATCATAACCCTAGCCATGACCCTAACCCTAACTCTCACCCTAACCCTAAACCTCACCCTCACCCTCTCCCTTAGCCTAACACTAAGCCTAACACTAACACTAACCCTAAACATCACACTCACCCTAAACCTAACCCTAATCTTCATCGTAACCCACAACCTCACCATAACCCTCACCCTAACCTTAACCCTAAAACTAACCCTAAGGCTAAACCTCACCCTCAGCCTCACCCTAACCCTAACTCTAAACCTAAACCTCACCCTCACCCTCACCCTAACCCTAACCCTAACCCTAAACCTAATCTTAAACCTCACCCTAACCCTAACCCTAAACCTCACCCTCACCCTAGCCCTTACACTAACCCTAATCCTAACTCTAACCCTCATACTAACCCTCCCCCTAAACCTAACCCTAACCCTGAACCTAACCCTAGACCTCACCCTCAACCTCACCCTCATCCTAACCCTAAGGCTAACCCTAAAAGTTACCATAACACACACACTATCCCTCACCCTAAGGCTAAACCTATCCCTAACACTAACCCTAAACCTCACTCTAACTCTTACCCTAACCCTAAACCTAACACTATCCCTAAACCTGACGCTCACTCTCAGCCTCATCCTAACCCTAACTCTAACCCTAAACCTCACCCTCACCCTAAACATAACTCTAAACTTACCTAAACCCTAAACCTCACACTAAACCTAACCCTAACCCTCAACCTCACCGTAACATTAACCCTAAACCTAACCCTAACAATAACCCTAACCCTAATCCTAAACCTCACCCTAACCACAACCCTCACCCTAAACCAAGCTCTCACCCTAACACTTAACCTCACCCTAACACTGACCCTAACCCTAACACTAACCCTCACACTAACCATAACTATAACCCTAACCCTAAACCTCAACTTAACCCTCACCCTCATCCTAACCGTAACACTAAGCCTAACCCTAACAATAACACTAACCCTAACACGAACCATCACCATCACTTTAGTCCTCACCCCCACCATCTCCAACAACCTAACCCTAAGACTAAGCCTAACCCTCACCCTAAAACTCACACTCACCCTCACCCTAACCCTAATCCTAAACCTAAACCTATCCCTAAACCTCAACTTAACCCTCACCCTCACCCTAAACCTTACACTAACCCTAACCCTAAAAATCACCCTAACCCCAACTCTAAAACTAACCCTAACAGTAACACTAACACTAAAACTAAACCTAACGCTCACCCTAAGCCTCCCCCTAACACTATATCTAATCCAAACCCTCACACTCAGCCTAACCCTAACCCTAACCCTTAACCCCACCCAAAACCTAACCTAACCCTCACCCTCACCGTAAATCTAACACTAACCCTAACAATAACACTAACCATAACCCTCACCCTAACCCTAACAATCACCCTCACCCTTACCCTCAGCCTAACACTAAGCCTAAGCCTAACCCGGACCCTAACCCTCACACTCATGCAAACCCTTACCCTAATCCTAATCCTAACCCTAAGCCTAGCCCTCACCCTCATCCTAACCCTCACCCTAACCCTAACCCTAACACTAAACCTAACCCTAACCCTCACCCTCAGCCTCATCCTAACCCTAACTCAAACCCTAAAACTCACCTTCACCCTAACCCTAAACCTCACCCTAAACCTAACCCTCACCCTAGCCCTCACCCTAACCATAATCCTAAACCTAACCCTCAACCTAATCCTCACCCTCACACTAACCCTAACCCTCACCCTCACTCTAACCCTAAACCTAACACTAAAGCTCAACCTAACCCTAACCCTCACCCTCATCATGACCCTTACACTAACCCTCACCCTAACCCTAAACCTAACCCTCACCCCCACCCTCGCCCTCACCATAACTCTAACTCTAACCCTAACAATAACACTAACCCTAACCATCACACTAACCCTAATCCTCAGCCCCACCCTCATCCTCAGCCTAACCCTAAGCCAAAGCCTAAACCTCACCCTAAACCAAACACTCACCCTCACACTAACCCTAATCCTAAAGCTACCCCTAACCCTCACCCTAACGCTAAATCTATCCCTAAACCTCAACCTAAACCTCACCCTCACCCTAACCCTAACACTAAACCTAACCCTAAACCTCACCCTAACCCTCACCCTAACCCTAAATCTATCCCTAAACCTGAAACTCACCCTCACCCTAACCCTAACAGTAAACCTCATGCTAAACCTCACCTTAACCGTAACCCACACACCCACCCTCAATCTCACCATAACTCTAACCCTAACCTTAACAATAACACTAACCCTAACAATAACCATAACCCTCAGCGTCACCCTCACGACTAACTTAACCCTAAGCATAACAATAACAATAACCAAAACCCTAACCCTAACCTTAATACTCAGCCCCACCATCACCCTCAGCCTAACCCTAAACCTCACCCTAACCCGAATCCTCAGCCTCACCCTAATGCAAACCCAAAACCTAACCCTCACCCTAACCCTAAGCCTAACCCTAACCCTAAAACTCACACTCACCCTCAACCTAACCCTAATCCTAACCCTATCCTTAAACCCAACCCTCACAGTCAGCCTCAGCCTAGCCCTCACCCTAACACTAATCCTAACCCTAAACCTCATCCTAACCCTCACCGTAACCCTAACCCTAACCCTCACCCTAACCCTAACCCTCATGCTCAGCCAAAGATTAAGCCTAAGCCTAAACCTAAGCCTAACCCAAACACTAACCCTCTCCCTAACCCTAACCCTAACACTAACCCTAACTCTAACCCTAAACCTCACCCTCACCCTAATGCAAACCCAAAACCTAAACCTCACCCTAACCCTAACCCTAACCCTAAACCTAAAACTCATCCTAACCCTAACCGTGACAACACCCTAATCCTTAACCTAATCCTAATCCTTTCACTAAGCCTAACCATCACCCACACCCTAACCCTCACCCTAACCCTAACTCTAACACTAACCCTAACCCTAAACCTCACACTCAGCCTCACCCTAACCCTAACTCTAACTCTAAACCTCAACCTCAACCTAACACTAACCCTAAACCTAACGCTGAACCTCACCCTAACCCTAACACTAAAACTCACCCTCACCATAGCCCTCACCCTAACCCTAAACCTCAACCTAACCCACACCCTAACATTAACCCCAACACTAACCCTAACATTAACCCTCGACCTAACGCTCCAACTAAACCTAAATCTAACCCTAAACCTCATCCTCACCCTAACTCTAATACTAAGCCTACCCTAAAACTCACCCTAACCCTAACATTAACCCTAACCCTCACCCTCACCCTCACCCTCAAAATAACTCTAACCCTAACCCTAACTATAACACTAATCCGAACCCTAAAATTAACCCTAAACCTAACCCTAATCCTAACATTCGCCCTCACCATAACCATAATCTTAAACCTAACCCTTACCCTAACCCTAACCCAAACCCAAACCCTAACCCTAAACCTTACCCTAAAAATCCCCCTAAACCTAACTCTAACTCTAAAATTCACCCTCACCCTAACAATAACCCTAAGCCTAACCCTAATCCTCACCCCCACCCTCACCCTCAACCTAACCCTAACCCTAATCCTAAACCTCACCCAAACACTAACCCTAACCCTCACCCTCACCCTGGCCCTCACCCGAACCCTAATCCTAACCCTAATCCTCATCCTAAACCTCACCATAAACCTAATCCTAACCCTCACCCTAATCCTAAGACTTACCCTAACCTTCAAACTAACCCTAACCCTCACCCTCACTGTAACCCTAACACTAACCCTCACCCTAACCCTAAACTTAACCCGAACCCTAACTTGCACCCTAACCCTACCCCTAACTCTCACCCTAACCCTAACCCTCACCATCACCCTCACCATAAGCCAAACCCTAAGCCTAACCCTAACCCTAAACCTAAACCTTACACTCACCCTAAACCTTACCCTAATCCTAATACTAACACTAAGCCTTACCCTCACCCTAACCCTCACCGTAACCCTAACTCTAACACTAACCTTAACCCTAACCCTCACCCACAGACTCAACCTAAAGCTAACTCTAAACCTAAACCTCACCCTCACCCAAACCCTAACCCTAAACCTAACCCTAAACCTCACCCTAATCCTAACCCTAAACCTCACCCTCCCCCTAGTCCTCACCATAAACCTACTCCTAACCCTAACACTCATCCTAAACCTCACCCTAACACTAACCCTAACCCTAACCCTCAACCTATCTCTAACCCTCACCCTCACTGTAATTCTTAACTAACAAGCACCCTAACCCTAAACTTAACCCGAACCCTAACTTTCACCCTAATCCTAACCCTAACATTCACCCTAACCCTAACCTTCACCCTAACCCTCACCTTCAGCCTAACACTAAGCCTAAACCTAACCCTAACCCTAACCCTCATACTCACCCTAAACCTAACCCTAATCCTAATTCTAACACTAACCCTAATCCACACCCTCACCCTAACCTTCACCTTAAGCCTAACCCTAACATTAATCCTAACCCTAACCCTAACCCTAAACCTCATGCTCACCCTAAACCTCACACTAACCCTAACACTAATCCTCAATCTAACCCTCACCCTCATCCTCACCCTAGCCCTCACCCTAAACCTATTCCTCAACCTCACCCTAAACCTCAAACTTACCCTAACACTAATCCTCAATCTAACCCTCACCCTCACCCTAACCCTAACCCTCACCCTGAACCTAACCCTACCCCTAAACCTCAACCTCAACCTAACCCTAAATCTAAACCTAACTTAACCCGAAACCTCACCCTATCCCTAACCCTAACCATCACACTCAACCTCATGCTCAGCCTAACCCTAAGCCTAACACTAAACCTAACCCTAACACTCAGCCTAACCCTTACCCTAACTCTAACTCTAAAGCTCACATTCACCTGCACCCTCACCGTCACTGTAATTCTAAACCTAACCCTAACACTAACCCTAAACCTCACCCTAACTCTAACACTAACCCTAACCCTAACCCTCACCCTAACCGTAACTCTAACCCTAAACTTAACCCAAACCCTAAACCTCACACTAACCGTAACCCTAACCCTAACCCTAACCCACCCCGAACCCTATATCTAACCCTAAACCTCACCCTCACCCTAACACTAACACTAACTCTAACCCTAACCCTCACACTAACCCTCATCCTTACCCTATATCTAACCCTAAACCTCAACCTCACCCTCACCCTAACCCTAACCCTAACTCTAAACCCCAACCTAACCCTAACACTAACCCTCACCCCCACTCTCACCTTCACCGTAACTCGAACCCTAACCCTATCAATAACACTAACCCTAACCCTAACCATCACCCCCACCCCACCCTCAGCCTAACCCTAAGCCTAAGCCTAACCCTCAGGCTAACCCTCATACTCATGCTCACCCTAACCCTAATCCTAACCCTAAACCTATCCCTAAACCTCAAACTACCCCTCACACTCACCCTCTCCCTAACACTACCCCTAACCCTAAACCTCACCATAACCCTCCCCCTAACCCTAACTCTAACCCTAAACATCACCCTCACCCTAACCCTAACCCTAACTCTAACCCTAAACCTCACCCTAAACCTAACCCTCACCCTCAACCTCAACCTCACTGTATCTCTAACCGAAATCCTAACAATAACACTAACCCTAACCCTAATCCTAACCCTAACCATAACCCTCACCCTCTTCCTCACCCTCACAGGAAACTTAACCCTAAACAAAACACAAACAATAACCCTAACCCGAACCCTAACACTAATCCTCACCCCCACACTCAACCTCAGCCTAACCCTAACCCTAACCCTAACCCTCAAGGTAACCCTAACCCTAACCCTAACACTAACCCTAAACCAAACCCTAAACCTCACCCTAATCCTCAGCCTCACCCTCACCCTAACCCAAATCCTAACACTAACCCTCACACTAACCGTAAGCCTAACCCTAACACTACTCCTAACCCTCACACTCACCCTCAACTAACCTAAATCCTAAACCTAAACCTATTCTTAACCTCACCCTAGCCCTCACCCTAAACCTAATCCTAACCCTAAACCTCATTGTAAACCTCATCCTATCCTCAACCCTAACCCTCACCCTAACCCTAACCTTCACCCTCATACTTGGCCTAAGCCTCAGCCTAAGCCTAAGTCTAACCCTAACCCTCACCCTATCCCTAACCCTAACACTATCCCTAACTCTAAACCTAACCCTCACCCTCAACCTAAACCTAACACTAACACTAACCCTAAACCTAAACCTCATCCTAACCCTAAGTGTAACCCTCACCCTCACCATAACAGTAACCCTAAACCTAACAATAACACTAACCCTAACGCTAACCCTCACCCTAACCATAACCCTCACCCTAACCCTCACTCTAACACTAACTCTAACCCTAAACCTCACCCTAACACTAACACTAAACCTCACACTCAACCTAGCCCTCACCCTAACCCTAATCCTAACCCTAGTACTCATCCTATCCCTCACACTAACCCTAACCCTAAACCTCACCGTAACCCTAACCGTAACCAACAACCTAACCCTAACCCTCACCCTCAATGTAACTCTAACCCTCATCTTATCCCTCATGCTAACCATAATCCTAACCCTAAACTTCACCCTAACTGTAACCCTAACACTCACACTCAACATAACCCTTACTGTAATTCTAATCCTAACCCTAATCCAAAACCTCACCCTAAGCCTCACCTTAACCCAAAGGCTAAACCTAAACCTCAACCTCACGCTAACCCTAACCCTAACCCTCAGCCTAACCCTAACCCTAAACATAACCCTCACCCTAGCCCTCACTCTAACCCTAATCCTAACCCTAAACCTCATCCTAACCCTCCCCATATACCTAACCCTAACCCTCACCTTAACCCTAAACCTCAGCCTCAGCCTAACCCTAAGCATAAACCTAAGATTAAGCACAAACCTAACCCTAAACCTCACACTCACCTGCACCCTCACCCTCACCCTAACCCTAAACCTAAACCTAACCCTCAACCTGACCCTAACCCTAACACTAACCCTAGTCTTAACTCTCACCCTAACTCTCCCCCTAACCCTATATCTAACCCTAAACCTCACCCTCACCCTAAACCTAACCCTAACCCTAAACCCCACCCTAACCCTAAACCTAACCCTCACCCGAACCCTCATTCTCACCTTAACTCAAACCCTAACCCTAATAATAACACTAACCCTACCCATAAACATCAAGCTAACTCTAATCCTCACCCCCACCCTCACCCTCAGCCTAACCATAAGCCTAAGCCTAACCCTCACCCTAAGCCTCATACTCATGCTCACCCTAACCCTAATCCTAAACCTAACCCTATACCTGAACCTCAACCAAATCCTCACCCTCACCCAAACCCTAACACTAAGCCAAACCCTAAACCTCAACCTAACCCTCCCCCTAAACCTAACTCTAACCCTCAAACTCATCATCACCCTAACAATAACCCTAAGTCTAACCCAAATCCTCAGCCCCACCCTGACCCTCATCCTAACCCTAACCCTAACTCTAACCCTAACCCTAACACTAAACCTCACCATATCCCTAACCCTAACCCTCACACTCAACCTCATGCTCAGCCTTACCCTAACACTAACCCTAAACCTAACCCTCACACTCACCCAAACCATTACCCTATTCCTAATCCTAACAGTAAGCCTTACCCTCCCCCTCCCCCTACTTCCTCACCATAACACTAACTCTAACACTAACCCTAACCCTAACACTGAGCATAACCCTAACCCTAACTCTAAACCTAAACCTCAAACTAACCTGCACCCTCACCGTCACTGTAATTCTCACCCTAACTCTAACCCTAACCCTAAACCTCACCCAAACCCTAACCCTATCCCTAACCTAATCCTCACCCTAACCCTATATCTAACCCTAAACGTCACCCTCACCCTAACCCTAACACTAACCCTAACACTCAACCTAATCCTAAACCTAACCCTAACCCTCAACCTAACCCTAACCCTCACCCTCACTGTAACCCTAACCCTAACCCTCACCCTAACCCTAAATTTAACTCGAACCCTAACTCTCACCCTAACCCTACACCTAACTCTCACCCTAACACTAACCCTCACCCTCAACCTCACCCTAAGCCTAACCCTAACCCTAAACCTAACCCTCACACTCACCCTAACCCTTACTCTAATCCCAATCCTAACACGAAGCCGTACCCTCAACCTGACCCTAACCCTCACAGTAACAATAACTCTAACACTAACCCTAACCATAAACCTCACCGTCAGACTCAACCTAAACTTACCTCTAACCCTAAACCTCACGCTCACCCTAACCCTAACCCTAAACCTAACACTAAACCTCACCCTAACCCTAACCCTAAACCTCACCCTCACCCTAGCCCTCACCCTAATCCTAATCTTAACCCTAACCCTGATCCTAAACCTCACCCTAACACTAACCATAACCCTAACCCTCAAACTAACTCTAACCCACACCCTCATTGTAACCCTTACACTAACCCTCACTCTAACCCTAAACTTAACCGGAACTCTAACTCTCACCATAACCCTAACCCTAACACTCATCCTAACCCTAACCCTCACACTCACCCTCATCTTCAGCCTAACACTAAGCCTAACCCTAACCCTGACACTCACCCTAAACCCAACCCTAATCCTAATCCTAACACTAACCCTAAACCTCACCCTCACTCTAACCCTCACGTTAAGACTGACCCTAACATTAATTCTAACCCTAACCCTAACCCTAAATCTTATCCTCACCATAAACCTCACACTAAACCTAACACTAATCCTCAATCTAACCCTCAAACTCACCCTCAACCTAGCCCTCACCCTAACCCTAACCCTCATCCTCACCCTAAACCTCACACTAACCCTAACACTAATCCTCAGTCTAACCCAAACCCTCACCCTCACCCTAACCCTAACCCTCACCCTAAACCTAACCCTCACCCTTACTATAACCCTGACCCTCAGCCTAACTCTCACCCTTACCCTTACCGTCACACCCACCCTAACCCTCACCCTAACCCTACCCCTCACTCTGACCCTAAAACTACCCCTAAACCTCACCCTCACCCTAACCCTAACTCTAACCCTAATGCTAACACTAAACCTCACCCTATCACTAACCCTCAACCTCATGCTCAGCCTAACCCTAAGTCTAAACTTATCCCTTACCCTAAACTTCACCCTCATCCTAGCCCTCACCCTAAGCCTAACCCTCATCCTAACCCTCACCATAACCCTAACTATAACCATCACCCTAACCCTAATCCTCACCCCCACCCTCACCCTCAGCCTAACCCAAAGTTTAAGACTAAGCCTAACCCTAACCCTCACACTCACCCTCAACCTAACCCTAATCCTAACCCTAAGCATAAACCTAACCCTATCCCTAAACCTCAGCCTAACCCTAACCCTAACCTTAACCCTAACACTAACCCTAACATTAACGCTGGACCTAAGCCTCCAACTAACATTAAATCTAACACTAAACCTCACCCTCACCCTAACTCTAAGAATAAACCTAAACCTAACCCTCACCCTAACCCTAACCCTAAACCTCACCCTCACCCTCACCCTCACCCTGACCATGACTCTAACCCTAACCCTAACAATAACACTAATCTTATCCCTAAACCTAACCCTAACCCTAACCCTAATCCTAACACTCACCCTAACCATAATCTTAACCCTAACCCTAACCTTTACCCTCACAATAAACATCAACCAACCCTAACCCTCACCATATCCCTAACCCTAAACCTCACCCTCACCCTCACCCTCAGCCTAACCCTAACCCTAATCCTAACCCTAACCCTAACCCTAACCCTCACCCTAACCCTAATCCTCACCCTCACCCTCACCCACAGCGTAACCCTAAGCCTAAGTCTTACCCTAACCCTAACCCTCACACTCACACTTACCTTACCCAATCCCTAATCCTAACTCTAAGCCTAAACCTCACCCTCACCCTAACCCTCACCCTAACCCTAAGTCTAACACTAACCTTAACACTAAATCTCAACTTCAGCCTCAAACTTACCAAAACTCTAACCCTATACCTCACCCACACCCTAACCCTAACACTACACCTAAACCTCACCCTAAACCTAACCCTAAAACTAACCCTCACCCTAGCCCTCACACTAACCCTAATCCTAACCCTAACCCTCATCCTAACCCTCCCCATAACCCTAAACCTTACCCTCACCCTAACCCTAACCCTCACCCTTACCCTCACTCTCAGCCTAACCTTAAGCCTAACCCTAAACCTAACCCTAACCCTCACCCTAAACCTCACCCTAACCCTAACTCTAACCCTAACACTAACCCTAATCCTAACCCTCAAACTCAGCCTCACCCTAACCCTAACTCTAACCCTAAACCTCAAACTCACCCTATCCCTAACCCTAACCCTAAAGCTAAACCTCACCCTAAACGTCACCCTCACCCTAGTCCTTACCTTAACCCTAATCCTAACCCTAACCCTCATCCTATCCCTCCCCTAACCTTAACCCTAACCCTCAACCTAAACTTAACCCTCACCCTCAACCTCACCCTCACCCTAACCCTAAGCCGAACCTTAAACCTAACCCTAAAAAACACACTCACCTTTACCCTAACAATAATCCTATCCCTAACCCTAACCCTAACCAAAACCCTCTCTCTAACACTCACTCTAAACCTAACCCTAACACTAACCCTATCCCTAACCCTCAACCTAAACCTCACCCTAAACCTAACTCTAACCATAAACCTAACCCTCACCATAACACTAACTCTAACTCTAAACCTCAACCTAACCCTAACCTGAAACCTAACCCTAAACCTAAATCTCACCCTAACCCTAAACATAAACATAACCATCACCCTAGCCCTCACCCTAACCCTAATCCTAACCCTAACCCTCATCCTAACCCTCCCCATGACCCTAACCCTAAACCTCAACTTAACCCTAACCCTCACACTCACCCTCACTCTCAGCCTAACCCTAAGCATAAACCTAAGCCTAACCATACACTTAACCCTAAACTTCACACTCACCCGCAATCTTACCCTCACGGAAATTCTAACCCTAACCCTAACCCTAACCCTCACCCTCACACTATCCCTAACACTAAACCTAATCCTAACCCTAACCCTAACCCTCCCCCTAAACTCCACCCTAACCCTAAGCCTTAACCTCACACCCACCCTCACCGTCACCCTAACTCAAACCCTAACGCTAACCCTAACCCTAAACATCACCCTAACCCTAATACTCACCCCCACCCTCACCCTCAGCATAACCCTAACCCTAAGCCTAACCCTCACCCTAACCCTCATACTCATGCTCACCCTAACCCTAATCCTAAACCAACCCTATCGCTAAACCTCAACCTAACCCTCACCCTCACCCTAACCCTAACACTAACTCTAACCTTAAACCTCACCCAAACCCTCCCCCAAAACCTAACTCTAACCCTAAATCTCACCCTCACCCTAACAATAACTCTCACCCTAACCCTAATCCTCACCCCCACCCTCACCGTCATCCTAACCCTCATCCTAGCACTCATCATAACCCTAATTCTAAACCTCAAACTCACCCTAACCCTAACCCTCATGCTCACCCTAAACCTAAAAGTAACCCTAACCCGTACCCTAATCCTCAATCGAACCCTCACCCTAACGCTAACCTTAACCCTAAACCTAAACCTAAACCGCACCCTAACCCTAACCCTAAACCTCACCCTCACCCTAGGCCTCACCATAACCCTAACCCTCATCCTAACCCTCACCCTAACAATAACACTAACACTAACCCTCAACCTAACCCTAACCCTCACCTTCACTGTAACCCTTAACTTAACCCTCAACCTAACCCTAAACCTAACCCAAAACCTAACTATCACCCTAACCCTAACCCTCACCCTGACGCTCATCCTAACCCTCACCCTAACCCTGAACCCTCACCCTTACTCTATACCTACCCCTAAAACTCACACTGAACCTAACCCTAACTCTAACCCTAAACCTAAAATTAAACCTCACCCTATCCCTAACCCTAACACTCACACTCAACCTCATGTTCAGCCTAACCCTAAGCCTAACACTAACCCTAACCCTAACCCTCACACTCAAAATAAACCTTACACTAATCCTAATCCTAACACTAAGCTTTACCCTCACCCTCACCCTAACCCTCACTATAACTCTAATTCTAACACTAACACTAACCCTAACACTCAGCCTAACCCTAAAACTAACCCTAAGCCTAAACCTCACACTAACCTTTACCCTCACCCTCACTGTAATTCTAACCCTAACCTTAACCCTAAACCTAAACCTCACCCTACCCTTATCCCTAACCCTAACCCTAACCATCCCCCTAACGCTATATCTAACCCTAAACCTCATCCTCACCCTAACCCTAACACTAACCCTAACCCTAACCCTCACCCTAACCCTCAACCAAACCCAATATCTAACCCTAAACCTCACCCTCACCTTCACCCTAACCCTAACCCTAACCCTAAACCCTACCCTAATCCTAAGCCTAACCCTCACCCGTACTTTCATCTTCACCCTAACATGAACCTTAAACCTAACAATAACACTAACTGTAACCCTATCTATCACCCTAACCCTAATCCTCACCCCCACCCTCACCCTCAGCCTATCCCTAAGCCTAAGCCTAACCCTCACCCTAACCCTCATACTCACGCTCACCCTAACCCTAATCCCAACCCCAAGCCTATCCCTAAACCTCAACCTAACACACACCCTCCTCTCAACCCAAAAACTAACCCTAAACCTCACTCTAACCCAAACTCTAACCCTAAACCTCACCCTCACACTAACCCTAACCCTAACTCTAAACCTAAACTTCACCCTAAACCTAACCCTCACCCTCCACCTCACTGTAACTCTAACACTAACCCTAACAATAACACTAACCTTAACCCTAATCCTAACACTAACCATAACCCTCATCCTCAGCCTCACCCTCACTGCAAACTTAATTCTAACCATAACACTAACAATAACCCTAACCCTATCCCTAACTCTAATCCTCCCCCGCACACTCACACTCAGCCTAACCCTAAACCTAACCCTAATCCTAAACCTAACCCTCAAGGTTACCCTAATCCTAACCCTAACACTAACCCTAACCCTAACCCAAAACGAAACCCTAAACCTAACCCTAATCCTCAGCGTCAACCTCACCCTAACCCAAACCCTAACACTAACCCTCACCCTAACCCTAAGCCTAACCCGAACCCTAACCCTCACATTCAAACTCATCCTAATCCAAATCCTAAACCTAAACCTATCCCTAACCCTCACCCTAACCCTCACACTAGCACTCAACCTAACTCTAATTCTAACACTCACCCTCACCCTAACACTAACCCTCATCCTCACCCTAAACCTCACACTAACCGTAACTCTAACCCTAATGCTCAATCGAACCCTCACACTAACCCTAAACATAACCCTAAACCTAATCCTAACACTCACCCTTATCTTAATCCTCACCCTCAGCGTAAACCTCACCTTTACCCTTACCATCATACTCACCCTAACCCTAAACCTCATCCTAACCCTCACCCTAACCATAAACCTAACCATCACCCTACGCTAACCCTCACCCTCAACCTCATGCTCAGCCTAAACCTAAGCCTAAGCCTAAGCCTTACCCTTACCCTCACCCTCACCCTAGCCCTCACCCTAACCATCACCCTAACCCTAATCCTCACCCCCACCCTCACCCTCAGCACAACCCTAACCCTAAGCCTAAGCCTAACCCTAACTCTCACATAGCCTTACCCTAACCCTAATCCTAACCCTAAACCTAAACCTCAACCTAATTCTCAACCTAAGCTTAACCCTAATCCTAACCTTTGACCTAACCCTCCCCCTAACCCTAAATATAATCCTAAAACTCACCCTCACCCTAACCCAAATCCTAACCCTAAACCTCAACCTAACCCTAACCCTCACCCTCACTGTAACCCTAACCCATATCCTAAACCTCACCCTAAACCTAACCCAAAACCTCACCCAATCACTAATCCTAACACTCAACCAGACCCTACCATCACCCGAACCCTAATCATAACCCTAATCCTCATCCTAACCCTCATTGTAACATTACACTAACACTCACCCTAATCCTAAGCCTAACCATAACCCTCAACCTAACCCTAACCCTCACCCTCACTGTAACCCTAACCCTAACCGTCACTCTGACCCTAAACGTAACCCGATCCATAACTCTCACCCTAACCCTACCTCTAACTCTCACCCTAACCATAACACTCACCCTCACCCTCACCCTATGCTTAACCCCAAGCCTAACCCTAACCCTCACACACAACCTAACACTTAACCTAATCCTAATCCTAACACTAAGCCTTACCATCAACCTCACTCTAACCCTCACAGTAACCCTAACTCCAACACTAACCCTAACCCTAACCCTCACCCTCAGCCTCACCCTAACGCTAACTCTAAGCCTAAGCCTCACCCTCACCCTAACCCTAACCCTAAACCTAACCATAAACCTCACCCTAACCCTAAACCTAAACCTCACCCTCACCCTAGCCCTCACCCTCAATTTAACCCTTAACCTAACCCTCAACCTAACCCTAAACTTAACCTGAATCCTACCTCTCACCCTAACCCTAACACTCACCCTAACCATAACCCTCACCCTCACCCTCACCTTCAGCCAAACACTAAGCCTAACCCTAAAACTAAACCTAAACCTCACACTCACCCTAAACCTACCCTAATCCTAATCCTAACACTAACCCTAAACCTCACCCTCACCCTCACCCTCACCTTAAGCCTAACCCTAACATTAATCCTAACCCTAACCCTAACCCTTAACCTCATCCTCACCCTAAACCTCACACTAACCCTAACACTAATCCTCAATCTAACACTCACCCTCACCCTAACCCAAACCCTAGCCCTAACCATAAACCTAACCCTCACCTTTATCATAACCCTCACCCTCAACCTAACTCTCACCTTTACCCTTACCGTCACCCCCATCCTAACACTCACCCTAATCCTAGCACCCTCCCTGACCCTAACCCTACCCCTAAACCTCACCCTCACCCTAACCCTAACTCTAACCCTAACCCTAACACTAAACCTCACCCTATCCCTAAGCTTAACCCTCACTCTAAACCTCATGCTCAGCCTAAACCTAAGCCTAAGCTTATCCCTTACCCTAAACTTCACCCTCACCCTAGCCCTCACCCTAACCCTAATCCTAACCCTAATCCTAACCCTAAACCTTAACCTCAACCTAACCTTAACCCTAACATTAACCCTAACATTAACCCTCGAACTAACACTTCAACTAACCCTAAATCTAACCCTAACCCTCAACCTCACACTCACCCTCACCCCAACTATAATCTTAACCATAATCCTCATCCTAACCCTAACCCAAACCCTAACCATAACCCTAAATTTTACCCTAACACTAACCCTAAACCTCACCCTCAGCCTAGCCCTCACCCTAACCCTAATCCTAACCCTAACTCTCACCCTAACACTAAACTTAACCGAACCCTAACTCTCACCCAAAACTAACCTTAACGCTCAACTTAAATCTCACCCTCACCTTCACCCTCACTCTCACCTAACCCTAAGCCTAAGCCAAAACGTATCCCTAACCCTCACACTCACCCTAACACTTACCCTAATCCTAATCATAAGAGTAAGCCTAACCCTCACCCTCACCCTCACCCTAACCCTCAACCTAACCCTAACTCTAACACTAACCCTAAACCCAAATCTCAACCTCAGCCTCACCCTTACCCTAAATCTAAACCTAAACCTCATCCTCACCCTAATCCTAACTCTAACCCTAACCCTAAGATTGAACCTCACTCTAACCCTAACCCTCACCCTCACCCTCACAGTAAACATAACCCTAACCCTAACCCTAACAATAACCCTCACCCTCACTGTAACCGTAATCCTAACCCTAACCCTCAACATAAACCTAACTCTCACCCTCACCTTAACCCTAACCCTCATCCTAACCCTCACCCTCACCCTAAACTTCACCTTAAACCTCGCCTAACCCTAACTCTAACCCTAAACCTCATCCTCACACTAACCCTAACCCTAATTCTAACCCTAAACCTAACCCTAAACCTAACCCTCACCCTCAACCTCACTGTAACTCTAACCCTAACCCTAGCAATAACACTAACCCTAACCCTAATCCTAACCGTAACAATAACTCTCACCCTCAGCCTCACCCTCACTGCAAACTTAACCATAACACTAACAACAACCCTAACCCTAACCCTAACCCTAAGCCTCCTCCCCATCCTCACACTCAGCCTTACCCTAACCCTACACCTAAACCTAACCCTAACCCTCAAGGTAACCCTAACCCTAACCCTAACACTAACACTAACCCTAACCCTAAACCAAACCCTAAACCTAACCCTAATCCTCAGCCTCAACCTCACCCTAACCCAAACCCTAACAATAACCCTCACCTAACCCTAAGCCTAAGCCTAACCCTAACCCTAAACCTCACACTCAACCTCACTCTAAACCAAATCCTAAACTGAAACCTAATCCTAACCCTCACCCTAACCCTCACCCTAGCACTCAACCTAAATCTAATTCTAACCCTCACCCTAACCCTAACCCTATCCTTCATCCTCACCTTAAACTTCACACTAACCGTAACCCTAACCCTAATGCTCAATCGAACCCTCACCCTCACTGTAACCCTAATCCTAACCCTAACCCTCACAAAAACCCTAATTCTCACCCTCACCTTAACCCTAAACCTCACCCTAAACCTAACCCTAACCCTAAACCTAACCCTAACCCAAACCCTAACTCTCACCTTCTCCTGAGCCCTCACCTTAAGGCTAATCCTAACCATAATCCTCATCCTAACCCTCACCCTAACCCTCACCCTAATCCTAAGCCTAACCCTAACCCTCAACCTGACCCTAACCCTCACCCTCACTGTAACACTAACCCTAACCCTCACCCTAACCCTAAATTTAACCTGAACCCTAACTCTCACAAAAACTCTACCCCAAACTCTCACCCTAACCCTAACCATCAACATCACCCTCACCCTAAGCCTAACCCTAAACCTAACCCTAACCCTAAAACTAACCCTCACCCTCACACTAACCTTTACCCTAATCCTAATCCTAACACTAAGCCTTACACTCATCCTCACCCTAACCCTCACCGAAACCCTAACTCTAACACTAACCCTAACCCTAAGCCTCACCCACAGCCTCACCCTAACCCTAACACTAACCCTAAACCTCACCCTCACCCTAACCCTCACCCTAAACCTAACCCTAAACCTCACCCTAACACTAAACCTAAACCTTACCCTCACCCTAGCCCTCACACTAACCCTAATCCTAACTCTAACCCACATCCTAACCCTCACCCTAACATGAAACCTAAACCTCAATCTAACCCTAACCCTCAACCTCACTGTAACCCTTACCCTAAACCTCACCCTAACCCTAAACTTAACCCGAACCCTAACTCTCACCCTAACCCTAACTTTAACACTCACCCTAACCCTAACCCTCACCCTCAACCTCACCTTCAGCCTAAGAGTAAGCCTAAACCTACACTAACACTAACCCTCACACTCACCCTAACCCTAAACCTAATCCTAATCCAACACTAACTCTAAACCTCACCCTCAGCCTAACCCTCACCTTAAGTCTAACCCTAATATAAATCCTAACCCTAAACCTAAACCTAATCCTCATCCTAAACCTCACACGAATCCTAAAACTAATACTCAATCTAACCCTCACCCTCACCCTAATCCTAACCCTAACCCTCACTCTAAAACTAACCCTCACCCTCAGCCTAACCCTCACCTTTACCCATACAGTCACCCCCACCCTCAGCATAACCCTAACCCTAACCCTAACCCTAAACCTTACCCTAAACCTAAACCTCAACCTCAAACTGACCTTAACCTTAACCCTAACACTATCCCTAACATCAACACTTGAACTAACCCTCCAACTTACCCTAAATCTAAACCTAACCCTCAACCTCACGCTCAACCCCACCCTCATCATAACTCTAACCCTAACCCTAACAATAACACATATCCTAACTCTAAACCTAACCCTAATCCTAACCCTAAACCAAACACTCACCCTCACCCCAACCATCATCTTAACCCTTACCCTCATCCTAACCCTAACCAAAACACTAACCCTAATCCTAATCCTCACCCCCACCCTCACCCAAAGCCTAACCCTAAGCCTAAGCCTAACCCTCAGGCTAACCCTCATACTCACACTCACCCTAAACCTAATCCTAACCCTAAACCTATCCCTAAACAGCAACCTAACCCTCACCCTCAACCTAACACTAACACTAATCCTAACTCTAAACCTCACCATAAACCTCCCCCTAACCCTAACTCTAACCTTAATCCTAGCAATAACACTAACCCTAACCCTAATCCGAACCCTAACCATAACCCTCACCCTCAGCCTCACCCTCACTGCATACTTAACCCTAACCCTAACACTAACAATAATGCTAATCCTAACCCTAACCCTAATCCTCACACTCGCCCTCACACTCAGCCTAACCCTAACCCTAACCCTAACCCTCAAGGTAAACCTAACCCTAACACTAACATTAAACCTAAACGAAACCCTAAACCTAACCTTAAACCTAAACCTAATCCTCAGCCTGAACCTCACCCTAACCCAAACCCTAACACGAACCCTCACCCTAAATATAAATCTCACCCTAACCCTAACCCTAACCCTCACACTCACCCTCAACCTAACCCAAATCCTAAACCTAAACCTATCCCTAAACCTCAAGCTAACCCTAATCCTAGCCCTTACCCTAAACCTAATCCTAACCCTAAACCTCATCCTGAATCTCACAATAACCCTAAACTTAACCGTCTCCCTAACCCTAACCCTAACCCTCACCCTCATGCTCGGCCTCAGCCTAAGCCTAAGCCTAAGGCTAAGCCTAACCCTCACCCTATCCCTAACCCTAACATTATCTCTAACTCTAACCCTAAACCTCTCACTCACCCTAACCCTAACTCTAAACCTAAACCTCACCCTAACCCTAAACCTAACCCTAACCCTCACACTCACCGAAACAGTAACCCTAACTCTAACAATAACAATAACTCTAATCTAACCCTATCCCTCACCTTCACCCTAACATTTACCCTCACCCTAAAACAAACTCTAACGCAACACTAATGCTCACACTAACTTTAACCATTTTCCTAACCCTAAAACTCACCCTAACACTAACCCTAACCCTCACCCTCATCCTAGCCCTCACCCTAACTCTAATCCTCATCCTAAGCCTAAACCTCACACTAAACCTAACACTAATCCTCAATCTAACCCTCATCCTATCCCTAACCCTAACAATAACACTAACCCTATCCCTAAACCTCACCTTAACCCTAACCCTCACCCTAATCCTAAGCCTAACCATAACCCTCAACCTAACACTAACCCTCACACTTACCGTAACCCTAACCCTAACCCTAAACTTAAACCGAACCCTAACTCTCACCCTAACCCTAACGCTAACCCTCATCCTACCAATAACACTCACCAATAACATTCACCCTCAATTTAACTCTTACCCTAACTCTCACCCTAAACCTAACCCTAACACTCACCCTGACCCTAAACTTCACTGTAACCCTCACCTTCAGCCTAACACTAAGCCTAAACCTAACCCTAACTCTAACCCTCACACTCACACTAAACCTTACCCTAATCCTAATCCTAACACTGAGCCTAACCCTCACCCTCACCCTAACCTTCAATGTAACCCTAACTCTAAGGCTAACACTAACCCTAACCATCAGCGTCACCCTAACCCTAACCCTAACCCTAAACCTCACCATCACCCTCACCCTAACTCTAACCCTAACCCTAACCCTCAACCTAACCCTAACACTCACCCTCACTGTAAACCTTACCATAACCCTTACCCTAAGCAAAACTTAAATCAAAACCTAATTCTCACCCTAACCCTAACCCTAACCCTCAACCCAACCCTAACACTCACCCTCATTGTAACCCTTACCATAACCCTCACTCTAACCCTAAAATTAATCCGAACTCTAACTCTCACCCTAACACTCACCCTAATCCTAAACCTCACACTCACCCTCACCTTCAGCCAAACACTAAGCGTAACAATAAACCTAACCCTAACCCTCACACTCACCCTAAACCTAACCCTAATCCTAATCCTAACACTAACCCTAAACCTCACCCTCACCCTATCCCTCACCTTAAGCCTAACCCTAACATTAATCCTAACCCTAAACATAACCCTAAACCTCATCCTCACCATAAACCGCACACTAACCGTAACACTAATCCCCAATCTAACCCTCACCCTCATCCTCACCCTACCCTCATCCTCACACTAAATCTAACACTAATCCTCAATCTAACCCTCACCGTCACCCTAACCCTAAACCTAACCCTCACCCTGTCCCTAACCCTACCCCTAAACCTCACCCTCAACCTAACCCTAACTCTAAAGGTAACCCTAACACTAAACCTCACTCTATCCAGAACCCTAACCCTCACACTCAACCTCATGCTCAGCTTAAACCTAACCCTAATTCTAACCCTATCTCTAACCCTCACACTCACTCTAACACTTACCCTAATCCTAATCCTAACAGTAAGCCTTACCCTGACCCTCACCCTAACCCTCACTATAACCCTAACTCTACCACTAACCCTAACCCTAACAATCAGCCTAACCCTAACCCTAACTCAAACCCTAAACCTCACACTCAGTGGCACCCTCACCCTCACTGTAATGCTAACCCTAAATCTAACCCTAAACCTCACCCTAACTCTAACCCTAACCCTAACCCTAACCCTCACCCTCACCATAACTCTAACCCTAACCTTAACCCTAACCCTAAACCTCACCCTAACCATAACCCTAAACCTCATCGTCACCATAACCCTAACCCTAATCCTAATCCTAACACTAACCCTAACCCTAATCCTAACCCTAACCATAACCCTCAACCTCAGCCTCACCCTCACAGCAAACAACCCTAACCATAGCACTAACAATAACCCTAAACCTAACCCTAACCCTCATCCTCCCCACCCACCCTCACCCTCAGCCTAACCATAGCCCTAACCCTAAACCTAACCCAAACCTTCAAGGTAACCCTAACCCTAACCCAAACCCTAAAAATAACCCTAACCCTAAAACAAACCCTAAAGCTAACCCTAATCCTCAGCCTCACCCTCACCCTAACACAAACCCTAACACTAACCCTCACCCTAACCCTAAGCCTAACCCTAACCCTAACCCTCACACTCACCCTCACCATAATGCAAATTCTAAACCTAAACCTATCCCTAAACCTCAACCTAACCCTCATACTAGCCCTCACCCCAAAACTAATCCTAAGCCTAAACCTCAACCTAAACCTCATTATAACCCTAACCCTAACCCTCATCCTAACCATCACCCTAACCCTCAACCTCATGCTGGTCCTATGCCTAAGCCTTAGCCTAAGCCTAACCCTAACCCTCACCCTATCCCCAAACATAACACTATCCCTAACTCTAACCCTAAACCTCACCCTCACGCTAAACCCAACTCTAATCCTAACCCTAAACCTAAACCTCAACCTAAACCTAACCCTAACCATCACCCTCACAGTAACCCTAACCCTAACAATAACCCTAACCCTCACCCTAACCCTCACCTTAACCCTAACATTTACCCTCACCCTAACACTATATCCCTAATGCTAACACTAATACTCACACTAACCCTAATCTTCACCCTACCCCTAAACCTCACCCTAACACTACCCCTAAGCCTCACCATCACCATAGCCCTCACCTTAACCCTAATCCTCATCCTCACCCTAAAGCTCACACTAACCCAAATACTAATCCTCAATTTAACCCTCATCTTCATCCTAACCCTAAACCTAACCCTCACTCTAACCCTAACCCTCACCCTTACCTTAACCCTCACCCTCAGCCTAACCCTCACCTTTACCCTTACCGTCACCCACACCCTAACCCTCACCCTAACCCTAACACTCACCCTAACCCTAACTCTAGCCCTAAACCTCACCCTCACCCTAAACCTAACTCTCACCCTAACCCTAACACTTAACCTCACCCTAACCTAATCCTAACCCTCACCCTCACCCACACCGTAAACCTAACCCTAACCCTAACACTCACAATAACCCTAACCCTAACCCTAAACGTCACACTAACCAGAACCCTCACGATAACATTAACAGTCACACTAACACTCTCACCCTAACACTAACCGTAACCCTAACCCTAACCCTCACCCTAATCCTAAACCTCACCCTAACCCTAACACTAACTCTAAACCTCACCCTCAACCTAGCCTTCACCCTAACCTTAATTCTAACCCTCACCCTCACCCTAACCCTAACCCTCATCCTCACACTAAACCTCACACTAACCCTAACCCTAACCCTAAAGCTCAATCGAACCCTCACCCTAACCCTAACCCTAATCCTAAACCTAATCCTAAACCTCACCCTAATCTTAAATCTCACCCTGAGCCTAATCCTCACCTTTACCATTACCATCATCCTCACCCTAACCCTAAACCTCATCCTAACTCTCACCCTAACCGTAAACCTAACCATCACTCTAACCTACCCTCACCCTCCAAATAATGCTCAGCCTAAACCTAAGTCTAAGCCTAACCTTACCCTTACCTTCACAATCACCCTAGCCCTCACCCTAACAATAATCCTAACCCTATCCTTCATCCTAATCCTCACCCTAATGCTAACCCTAACCATCACCCTAACCTTAATCCTCACCCCACCCTCACCCTCAGAATAATCCTAACCCTAAGACTAACCCTAACCCTAAGCCTCACCCACCCTAACCATAACCCTAATCCTAACCCTAAACCTAACCCTAAAGTCAACCTAACCTTCACCCTAACTTTAACCATAACACTAACCCTAAACCTAACCCTTGACCTAACCCTCCCCCTAACCCTAAATATAATCCTAAAACTCAGCGTGACCCTAACCCAAATCCTGAACCTAACCCTCACCCTAAAATTAACCTTCACCCTCACTGTGACCCTAACACATATCCTAACCCTCACCCTAACCCTAACCCTAAACCTCACCCAAACACTAATCCTAACCCTCACCCTCACCCTAGCCCTCACCTGAACCCTAATCCTAACACTAATCCTCATCCTAACCCTCACCCTAACACTTACACTAAACCTCAACCTAATCCTAAGCCTAATCCTAACCCTCAACCTAACCCTAACCTCACCCTCACTGTAACCCTAAACCTAACCCTCACCCTAACCCTAAACATAACCTGAACTCTAACTCTCATCCTAACCCTACCCCTAACTCTCACCCTAACGGTAACCCTCACACTCACCCTCACCTTCAGCCAAACACTAAGCCTAAACCTAAACCTAACTCTAACCCTCACACTCATCCTAACCCTAACCCTAATCCTAATTCGAACACTAATCCTGAACCTCACCCTCACCCTAACCCTCTCCTTAAGCCTAACCCTAATATTAATCATAACCATAAACCTGACCCTAAACCTCATCCTCACACTAAACCTCACACTAACCCTAACACTATTCCTCAATCTAACCGTCACCCTCACCCTCACCCTAGCCCTCACCCTAACCCTAACTCTCATCCTCACTCTAAACCACACACTAACCCTAATACTAATCCTCAATCTAACCCTCACCCTCACCCAAACCGTAACCCTAACCCTCACCCTAAACCTAACCCTCACCCTTACCATAAACCTCACCCTCATTCTAAAACTCAACTTTACCCTAACCGTCACCCCCACCCTAACCCTCACCCTAACTCTAACCCTCACCCTGACCCTAACTATACCCCTAAACCTCACCCTCAACCTAACCTTAATTCTAACCCTAACCCTAACATTAAACCTCACCCTATCCCTAACCCTAACCCTAAGCCTAACCTCAACCTCATGCCTAGCCTAACCCTAAGCCTAACCCTAACCATAACCCTCAAATTCACCCTAACCCTTACACTAATCCTAATTCTAACACTAAGCCTTAGCCTCACCCTAACCCTCACCATAACCCTAACCCTTACACTAACCCTAAACTTCGCCCTAACCCTAACCCTAACCCTAACCCTAACCCTAACCCTAAGCCTAACCCTAACCCTCCCCCTAATCCTATATCTAACCCTAAACCTCACCCTCACCCTAACCCTAACACTAACACTAACACTAACCCTAACTGTAAACTCTACCCTAACCCAAACCCTAAACCTCATCCACACCCTCACCTTCACAATAACTCGAAACCTAACCCTAACAATAACACTAACCCTAACCCTAAACATTACCCTAACCCTAATCCTCACCCCCACCTTCACCCTCGGCCTAACCCTAAGCGTAAGCCTAAACTTCACCCTAACCCTCATACTACGGTCACCCTAACAATAATCCTAACCTTAACCATATCCATAAACCTCAACCTAACCCTCACCCTCACCCTAACCCTAGCACTAACCCTAACCTTAAACCTCACCATAACCCTCCCCCTAACAATAACTCTAACACTAAACCTCACCCTAACCCTAACCCTAAAACTTATCCTCATCCTCAACTTCAACCTCACTGTAATTTTAACCCTAACCCTAACAATAAAACTAACCCTAACCCTAATCCTAACCCTAACCATAACCCTCAGCCTCAGCCTCACCCTAACTTCAAACTCAACCCTAACCACAACACTAACCCTAAAACTAACCATAAAACTAATCCTCACACCCACCCTCACCCACAGCCTAAACCTAACCCTAACCCTAACCCTAACCCTCAAGGTAACCCTAACCCTAACCCTAACATTAAACCTAAACCAAACCCTAAACCTAACCCTAAACCTAACCCTAATCCTCAGCCTCACCCACACCCTAACCCAAACACTAAAACTAACCCTCACCCTAACCCTAAGCCTCACCTTAACCCTAACCCTAAATCTCACACTCACCCTCACCTTAACCCAAATCCTAAACCTAAACCTATCCCTAAACCTCACCCTAACCCTCAACCTAGCCCTCACCCTAAACCTAATCCTAACCCTAAACCTCATCCTAAACCTCTCCCTAACCCTAACCCTAACCATCACACTAACCCTAACCCTAAACCTCACCCTCATGCTCAGCCTCAGCCTAAGCCTAAGCCTAAGCTTAACCCTAACCCTGACCCTATCCCTAACCCTAACACTATCCCTAACTATATCCCTAAACCTCACCCTCACCTTAACCCTAATTCTAACCCTAAACCTAAACCTAAACCTCATCCTAACCCTAACCCTAACCCTAAACCTCCCCCTCACCGTAACAGTAACCCTAACACTAACCCTAACAATAACCCTAACCCTACCTCTAACACTCACCTTAACATAACCCTCACCCTAAACCTCACCTTCACCCTAACATTTACCCTCACCCTAACACAAAGCCTAATGCTAACACTAATGCTAACAATAACTCTAACCATCACCCTAACCCTAAAATTCACCCTAAAACTAACCCTGTACCTCACCCTAGCCCTCACCTTAACCCTAATCATCATCCTCACCCTAAACCTCACACTAACCTTAACACTCATCCTCAATCTAACCCTGAGCCTAACCCTGACCCTAACAATAACCCTAACCCAAACCCTAAACTTCACCCTAACCAGAACCCTCAGTATAACATTAACCGTCACCCTAACACTTACCCTCATCCTAATACTAACCCTAAACCTAACACTAACCCTCACACTAACCCTAACACGCACCCTAATCCTAAACCTCATCCTAACCATAACCCGAACTCTAATCCTCACCCTCACGCTAGCCCTCACCCTAATCCTAATTCTAACCCTCATCCTCACCCTAACCCTAACCCTCATCCTCACCCTAAATCTAACGCTAACCCTAACTCGAAACCTAATCCTCAATAGAACCATCACCCTAATGCTAACCCTAACCCTAAACCAAACCCTCACCCTCACCCTTATCTTAACCCTCACCCTCAGGCTAAACCTCACCTTTACCCTTACCATCATCCTCACCCTAACCCTAAACCTCATCTTAACCTTCAACCTAACCATAAAAATAAACATCACCCTAACCCTAAACCTGACCCTCAACCTCATGATCAGCCTAAAGATAAGCCAAAGCCTAACCCTTAATCTAACCCTCACCCTCACCCTAGCCCTCACCCTAACCCTAATCTTAACCATATCCCTCATCCTAAACCACACCCTAACCCTAACCCTAACCATAACCCTAACTCACCCCCATCCACACCCTTAGCCTAACCCTAAGCCTAAGCCTAACCCTAACACTAACCCTCACATACACTCACCCTAACCCTAATCCTAACCCTAACCCTCACCCTAACCCTAAACCTCACCCTCACTGTAACACTCACCCTCATCCTAAACCTAACATTAAACCTAAACCTCACCCAAACACTAACCCGAGCCCGAGCCCGAGCCCGAGCCCTCACCCAAACCTTAATCCTAACCCTAATCCTCATCCTAAACCTCCCAATAACCCCAACCCTAACCATCAACCCAACCCTAGTCCTAAGCCTAACCCTAAACCTCAACCTAACACTAACACTCACACTCACCATAATCCTAACCCTAACTTTCACCCTAACCCTAAACTTAACCCGAACACTAACTCTCACCCTAAAACTACCCCTAACTCTCAGCCTAACCCTAAACCTCACCCTCACCCTCAGCCTAACCCTAAGCCTAAGCCTAACCGTAACCTAAACTTCACACTCACCCTAACCCTTACCCTAATCCTAATCCTAACACTTAGCCTAACCCTTACAGTCACACTAACCCTCAGTGTAACCCTAACTCTAACACTAACCTTAACCCTAAGCCTCAGCCTCACCCTAACCCTAACACTAACCCTAAACCTCATCCTACCCCTCACCCTAATCTTAAACCTAAACATCACCCTAAACCTAAGCCTCACCCTCAAACTCACGCTCAGCCTAAACCTAAGCCTAAGCCTAAACCTTACTCTTACCCTCACCCTCATCCTAGCCCTCACCCTAACAATAATCCTAATCCTATCCCTCATCGTAACCCTCAACCTAACCCTAACCCTAACCATCACCCTAACCCTAATCCTCACCCCCACCCTCACCCTCAGCGTTACCCTAACCCAAAGCCTAACCCTAACCCTAACCCTCACATACCCTAACCCTAACCCTAATCCTAGCCCTAACCCTAACACTAAACCTCAACCTAACCCTCACCCTAACCTTAACGCTGACACTAACCCTAACCCTAACTCTTGACCTAAACCTTCCCCTAACCCTAAATTTAATCCTAAAACTCACCCTCACCCTAACCCAAATCCTAACCCTAAACCTCACCCTAACCCTAACTCTCACCCTCCCTGTGACCCTAACACATATCCTAACCCTCATTCTAACCCTAACCCTAAACCTCACCCAAACACTAATCCTAACCCTCACCCTAGCCCTCACCCAAACCCTAATCCTAACACTAATCCTCATCCTAACCCTCACCCTAAACCTAACCCTAACCCTCACCCTAATCCTAAGCCTAACCCTAACCCTCAACCTAACAATAACCCTCACCCTCACTGTAACCCTAATCCTAAACCTCACCCTAACCCTAAATTTAACCCGAGCCCTAAATCTCACCCTACCCCTACCCCTAACTCTCAACCTAACCCTAACCATCACCCTCACCCTTACCCTAAGCCTAACCCTAACCCTAAACCTAACACTAACCCTCACACTCACCCTAAAACGCGAATCCTAATTTTAACACTAAGCCTAACCCTCACCTTCACACTAAAACTCAATGTAACCCTAACTCTAACACTAACCCTAACCCTAACTCTTGACCTAACCTCCCCCTAACCCTAAATTTAATCCTAAAACTCACCCTCACCCTAAACCAAATCCTAACCCTAAACCTCACCCTAACCCTAACTCTCACCCTCCCTGTGACCCTAACACATATCCTAACCCACACTCTAACACTAAACCTAAACCTCACCCAAACCCTAATCCTAACCCTAATCCTCATCCTAACCCTCACCCTAAACCTAACCGTAACCCTCACCCTAAACCTAAGCCTGACCCTAACCCTCAACCTAAAAATAACCCTCACCCTCACTGTAACCCTAACCCTAACCCTCACCCTAACCCTAAATGTAAACCGAGCCCTAACTCTCACCCTAACCCTACCCCTAACTCTCACCCTAACCCTAACCCTCACCCTTACCCTTACCCTAAGCCTAATCCTATCCCTAAACCTAACACTAACACTAACCCTCACACTCACCCTAACACCCGAATCCTAATCGTAACACTAAGCCTAACCCTCACCCTCACACTAAAACTCAATGTTACCCTAACTCTAACACTAACCCTAAACCTAACCCTCACCCTCAGCCTCACCCTAACCCTAACTCTAACCCTAAACCTCACACTCACACTAATCCTAACCCTAATCCTAACCCTAAACCTCACCCTAAGCCTAACCGTAAACCTCACCCTCACCCTAGCCCTCACCCTAACCCTAATCCTAACCCTAAATCTCATCATAAGCCTCACCCTAACACTAACCCTAACCCTCACCCTCACCCTCACCCTAACCCTAACCCTAGCCCTAACCCTCAACCTAACCATATCCCTCACCCTCAGAGTAACGCTTACCCTAACCCTAAACTTAATCGAACCCTAACTCTCACCTTAACCCTAACCCTAACCCTCAACCTAACCCTAAACCTCAACCTCACCTTCACTCTCAGCCTAACCCGAAGCCTAGGCTAACCCTAACCATAACCTTCACACTCAACCTAACCCTAACACTAACCCGAATCCTCACCGTAAGCCTAATGCTCACCCTCACCCTCACCCTCACCCAAACCCTCAACCTTACCCTAACTCTAACACTAACCCTACACCTAACCCTCAAACTCAGCCTCACCCTTACCCTATCTGTAACCCTAATCCTCAACCTCAGCCTAACCTTAACTCTAACCCTAACCCTAACACTGAACCTCACCCTAACCATAACCCTAACCCTCACCCTCACCGTAACATTAACCCTAACCCTAACCCTTAAAATAACCCTAACCCTACCCTAACCCTCACCCTAACCATAACCGTCACCCTAACATTAACCCTCACCTTAACACTTACCCTCACTTTAACACTAAACCTAACCCTAACCCTAACCCTCACACTAACCCTAAGACTCACATAATCCTAAACCTCACCCTAACCCTAACCGTAACTCTAACCCTCACCCTCACCCTAGCCCTCACCCTCATCCTCAACCTAACCCTCACACTAACCCTAATCCTAACCCTAATTCTCAATCTAACCCTCACCATAACCCTAACCCTAACCCTCAACCTAAACCTAACCCACACTCTCACCGTAACCCTAACCCTAACCCTCACCATAACCGTAAACTAGACACGAACCCTAAATCTCACCGTAACCCTACTCCTAAATCTCACCCTAACACTAACCCTCACCCTCAAACTTACCCTAAGCCTAACCCTAACCCTAAACCTAAACTTAACCCTAACCCTCACACTCATCCTAACACCCTAATCCTAATCCTAACACTAAGCCTAACCCTCAGACTCACACTAACCCTCACTGTAACACTAACTCTAACTCTAACCCTAACCCTAACCCTCACCCTCAGCCACACCCTAAGCCTAATTCTAACCCTAAACCTCACCCTCACCCTAACCCTAACCCTAAACCTAACCCTAAACCTCACCCTAACCCTATCCTTAACACTCAACCTAACCCTATTCCTCACGCTCACAGTAACGCTTATCCTAACCCTCACCTTAAACCTAAACTTAACTCGAACCCTAACTCTCACCGTAACCCTAAACCTAACCCTCACCCTAACCCTAACCCTCACCCTAACCCTCACCCTCAGCCTAAACCTATCCTTAACCCTAACTCTCATCCTATACCTCACCCTAATCCTAACCCTCATCCTATCCCTAAACCTCAACCTTACCCTCAACCTCACCCTCACTGTAACTCTAACCCTAACCCTAACAATAACACTAAGCCTAACCCTAAACCTCAAACTAAACCTCACCCTCACCCTAACCCTAACACTAACCCTAACCCTAACCCTAACCCTCACCATAACCCTCCCACTAACCGAAACTCTAACCCTATACCTCTTACTCAGCATAACCCTAATCCTAACACTAACCCTAAACCTCCCCCTAAACCTAACCCTAACCCTCACTCTTACCCTCACCCTCACCCTAACCCTTAACGGAATCCTAGTCTTAACAATAAGCCTAACACTCACCCTCAACCTAACGCTCACTGTAACCCTAACTCTAACACTAACCCTAACGCTAACCCTCACCCTTAGCCTCACCCTAACCCTAACTCTAACCCTAAACCTCACCCTCACACTAACCCTAACCCTAAACCTAACCCTAAACTTCACCCTAACCCAACCACTAAACCTGACCCTCACCCTAGCCCTCACCCTAACACTAATCCTAAAACTAAACCTCATCCTAAGCTAATACCTAACACTAACCCTAACCCTCACCCTCACCCTCACCCTAACCCTAAACCTAACCCTAACTCTCAAAATAACCCTAACCCTCACCCTCACTGTAACCGTTACCCTAAACCTCACCCTAACCCTAAATTTAACCCGAAACCTAACTGTCAACCTAACCCTAACCTAACCCTCACCCTAACCCTGACCCTCACCCTAACCCTCACTCTCAACCTAACCCTAAGCCTAACCCTATCCCTAACCCTCACTCTCATCTTATCACTCACCCTAACCCTAACACTCATGCTATCCCTAACCCTCACCGTTACCCTCACCCTCACCCTCACCGTAACTCTAACTCTAACCCTAACAATAACACCTAACCTAACCCTAAACCTAAACCTCAACCTAAAACTCACCCTCACCCTAACCCTAACACTAACGCAAAACCTAACCCTCACCATAACCCTCCCCCTAACCCTAATTCTAACCCTATACCTCACACTCAACCTAACGCTAATCCTAACCCTAACGCTAAACCTCACCCTAAACCTAACCCTAACCCTCATCCTATCCCTAACCCTCACCCTAACCTTAACCCTCACCCTCACCATAACATTAACCCTGACCCTAAACCTCACCCTAACCCTAATCCTAACTCTAACCATCAACCTAAACCTTACTCTCACTCTCACCGTAACCCGAAACCTAAACCTCATGCAAACCCTAAACATAACCATCACCGTAACTCTAACCCTAACCCTAACAATAACAATAACCCTAACCCTAAACCTAACCTTCACCCTCACCCTAACCCTAAACCTAACCCTAACTCTCACCCTAACCCTAACCCTAACCCTAAATCTCACCCTAAACCTAACGATAACCCTAACCCTCAACATCACCGTAACCGTAACCTAACCCTAACCCAAACAATATCCCTAACCATAACCCTCACCCTAACCATAACCCTCACCCTAACACTTACCCTCACCCTAACACTACCCCTAACCCTAACACGAACCCTCACACTAACCCTAACCCTCACCCTAACGATAAACATAACCATCACCCTAAGGCTAACCCTCACCCTCAACCTCACGCTCAGCCTAAACCTAAGCCTAAGCCTAACCCTTACTCTAACCCTCACCCTCACCCTAGCCCTCACCCTAACCCTAATCCTAACCCGAATCCTCACCCCCACCCTCACCCTAACCCTAACCCTAACCATCACTCTAACCCTAATCATCACCCCCAACCTCACCTTCAGCCTAACCATAACCCTAAGCTTAACTCTAACCCTAACCCTCACATAACCTCACCCTCGCCCTAATCTTAACCCTAAACCTCAACCTAACCCTCACCCTAACCTTATCCCTAACGCTAACACTAACCCTCGACCTAACTTTCCCCTAACAATAAATCTAACCCTAAAACTCACCCTCACCCTAACCCAAATCCTAACCCTAACCATCACACTTACACTAATCCTCACCCTCACTGGAACCCTAACCCTCATCCTAACCCTCACCCTAACCCTAAACCTAATCCTAAACCTCACCCAAAAACTAACCCTAACTCTCATCCTCACCCTAGCCCTCACCCTAAACCTAATCCTAACCCTAATCCTCATCCTAACCCTCACCCTAAGCCTAACACTTAACCATGACCCTAATCCTAAGCCTAAGCCTAACCCTCAACATAACCCTAACCCTCATGTTCACAGTACCTCTAACCCTAACCCTCACCCTAAACCTAAACTTAAACCGAACCCTAACACTCGCCCTAACCATACCCCTAACTCTCAACCCAACCCTAACCCTTACCCTCACCCTCACCCTCAGCCTAAACCTAACCCTAATCCTCACACTCACACTAACCCTTATCCTAATCCAATTCCTAACACTAAGCCTAAACCTCACACTCACCCGAACCCTCATCATAACCCTAACTCTAACACTAACCCTAACCCTAACCCTAAACCTCAGCCTAACCCTAAACCTAACTCTAAACCTAAACCTCAACCTCACCCTAACCCTAACCGTAATCCTAATGCTAAACCTCACCCTAACCCTAACCCTAAACCTCACCCTCACCCTAGCCCTCACCCTAACCCTGATCCTAACACTAACCCTCATCCTAACCCTCACCCTAACACTAACCCTAACCTTCACCCTCACCCTAACCCTAACGCTAGCCTCACCCTAACACTAACCCTAAACTTCACCCTCACCCTAACCCTAACGCTAGCCCTAACCCTCAACCTAACCCGAACCCTCACCCTAAATGTAACTGTTAACCTAACCCTCACCCTAACCCAAAACTTAACCGAACCTTAACTCTCACACTTATCCTGACCCTAACCCTCACCCTAAACCTAACCCTCACCCTCACTCTCACCCTCAGCCTAACCCTAAGCCTAACCCTATCCCTAACGCTAACACTCATCGTATTATTCACCCTAACACTAACCCTAATCCTAATCCTAACCTTAACCCTAAATTTCACCCTCACCCTAACCCTCAACTTAAGCCTAAGCCTAACATTAATCCTAACCCTAACCTTAACCCTAAACCTCATCCTAAACCTTAAACCTCACACTAACCCTCACACTAATCCTCAACCTAACCCTCACCCTAACCTTAACCCTAACACTAACCCTAACATTAACGCACTCCCTAATCCTACAACTAACCCAAAATCTAACCCTAAAACTACCCTCATCCTAACCCTAATCCTAACCCTAACCCTAATCCTCACAATAAACCTAACCCTCACCCTCACCCTCACTCTCACATTCACCATAACTCTAACCCTAACCCTAACAATAACACTAATCCTAACCCTAAACCTAACCCTAACCCTAACCCTAATCCTAAAACTGACACTCACCCTAACCATAATCTTAACCGTAATCCTCAACCTAACCCTAACCCTCACCCTCAATGTAACCCTAAACCTCATCATAACCCAAACCCAAACCCTAACCCTAAACCTAAACCTTACCCTAACACTAACCCTAACACTCACCCTCACCCTAGCCCTCACCCTAACCCTAAACCTAACCCTAACCCTCACCCTAACCCTAATGCTCACCCTCACCCTCACTCTCAACCTAAACCTAAGCCTAAACCTAACCTTAACCCCAACCATCACACTCACCCTAAACTTACCCTAATCCTAATCCTAACCCTAAGCCTAAGCCTAACCCTCACCCTCACCCTCACCTTAACCCTAACCCTCAACCTATCCCTAAATCTAACACTAACCCTAACCCTAACCCTCAACCTCAGCCTCACACTTACCATAACTCTAAAACTAAACTTCAACCTAACCCTAACCCTAAACCTAAACCTAAACCTCACCCTAACACTAACTTTAAACCTCACCATCAACCTAGCCCTCACCCTAACCCTAACCCTAACCCTCACCATAACCCTCCCCCTAACCCTAACTCTAACCCTATACCTCACACTCAACCTAACGCTAATCCTAAGCCTAACCCTAACCCTCAACCTAACTCTAACACTCACTGTAACCCTAAACTTAACCCGAACCCTAACTCTCACTCTAACTCAACCCCTAACTCTCACCCTAACCCTAACCCTCACACTCGCCCTAAACCTTACCCTAAACCTAATCCTAACACTAAGGCTAACCCTTACCCTCACCCTAACCCTCAAGGTAACCCTAACTCTAACACTGAACCTAACACTAACTCTCACCCTCAGCCTCAACCTAACCTTAACTCTAATCTCAAACCTCACCCTCACCTTAACCCTAACCCTAAACCTAACCCTGAACCGCACACTAACCCTAAACCTAAACCTCACCCTCACCCTAGCCCTCACCCTAACCCTAATCCTAACCCTAACCCTCATGCTAAGCCTCACCCTAAAACTAACCCTAACCCTCACCCTCACCCTCACCCTCACCCTAACCCTAAGTTTAACCTAAGCCTATCGGTCAACCTAACCCTTACCCTAACCCTCACCCTCATCATAACTGTAACCCTAACCCTAACAATAACCCTAACCCTAACCCTAACTCTAACCATAAACCCTCACCCTAACATTAACCCTCACCCTAACACTTACCCTCACTCTAACACTAACCCTAACCCTAATACTAACCCTCACACTAACCCTAACCTTCACCCTGATCCTAAACCTCACGCATATCCTAAACCTAACTCTAAACCTTACCCTCAACCTAGCCCTCATCCTAACCCTAATTCTAACCCTCACCCTCACCCTAACCCTAACACTCATCCTCACTCTAAACCTCACAGTAACCCTAACCCTAACCCCAATCCTCAATCTAACCCTCACCCTAACCCTAACCCTAACCCAAAACCTAACCCTAACACTCACCCTTATCTTAACCCTCACCCTCAGCCTAAACCTCAACTTAACCCTTACCAACATCCTCAACCTAACCCTCACCCTAACCGTAATGCTAATCATCACCCTAACCATAACCCTCACACTCAACCTCTCACTCAGCCTAACCCTAAGCCTAAGACTAGCCCTAACCCTAACTCTCACACTCACCCTAACTCTTACCTGAATCCTAACCCTAACCCCAACCCTCAACCTCACACTAACACTCACCGTAACCCTAACTCTAACACTAAGCCTAACCCTAACACTCACCCTCAGCCTCAGCCAAAAACTAACTTTAACCCTAAACCTCACCCTCACCCTAACCCTAAGCCTAAACCTAACCTTAAACCTCAGCCTAAACCAAACCATAAACCTCACCCTCACCCTATCCCTCACCCTAACCCTAATCCTTAAACTAACCCTCATCCTAACCCTCACGCTAACACTAACCCTAACCCTCACCCTCACCCTCACCCTCACCCTAACCCTAAACCTTACCCTAACCCTCAACCTAACCCTAACCCTCACTCTCACTGAAACCGTTACCCTAACCCTCACCCTAACCCTAAACTTAACCCGGACCCTAACTCTCACCCTGAACCGAACTCTAACCCTCACCCTCACCCTAACCCTCAACCTTACCTTCACTCTCAGCCTAACCCTAAGCCTAACCCTAACCCTCACATACCCTCACCCTCACCCTAACCCTAGCCCTAAACCTCAACCTAACCCTCACCCTAACCTTATCCCTAACGCTAACCCTAACCCTCGTCCTAACCTTCCCCCTAACAATAAATCTAACCCTAAAACTCACCCTCACCCTACCCGAAATCCTAACCCTAACCATCACACTTACCCTAACCCTCACCCTCACTGTAACCCTAACCCTCATCCTAACCCTCACCCGAACACTAACCCTAACCCTAAACCTCACCCAAACACTAACCCTAACCCTCACCCTCATCCTAGCCCTCACCCCAAACCTAATCCTATCCCTAATCCTCTTCCTAACCCTCACCCAAAGCCTAACTATTACCATCACCCTAATCCTAATCCTAAGCCTAACCCTCAACCTAACCCCAACCCTCATGCTCACAGTACCTCTAACCCTAACCCTCAAACTAAACATAAATTTGATCCGAACCCTAACTCTCACCCTAAACATAACCCTAAATCTCACCCCAACCCTAACCCTTAACCTCACCCTCACCCTCAGCCTAAACATAAGCCTAAGCCTAACACTAAACCTAACCCTAAACCTAACCCTAACCCTAAACCTAACCCTCACATACCCTCACCCTCACCCTAACCCTAGCCCTAAACCTCAACCTAACCCTCACCCTAACCTTATCCCTAACGCTAACCCTAACCCTCGACCTAACCTTCCCCCTAACAATAAATCTAACCCAAAACTCACCCTCACCCTAACCCAAATCCTAACCCTAACCATCACAATTACCCTAACCCTCACCCTCACTGTAACCCTAACCCTCATCCTAACCCTCAGCCGAACACTAACCCTAACCCTAAACCTCATCCAAACACTAACCCTAACCCTCACCCTCATCCTGGCCCTCACCCTAAACCTAATCCTATCCCTAATCCTCATCCTAACCCTCAGCCAAAGCCTAACACTTACCATCACCCTAATCCTAATCCTAAGCCTAACCCTCAACCTAACCCCAACCCTCATGCTCACAGTACCTCTAACCCTAACCCTCAAACTAAACCTAAATTTGAACCGAACCCTAACTCTCACCCTAAACATAACCCTAAATCTCACCCCAACCCTAACCCTTAACCTCACCCTCACCCTCAGCCTAAACCTAAGCCTAAACCTAACCCTAACCCTAACTATCACACTCACACTAACCCTTACCCTAATCCTATGCATAACACTAAGCCAACCCTCACACTCACCCGAACCCTCATCTTGACCCTAACTCTAACACTAAACCTAACCCTAACCCTCACCCTCAGCCTAACCCTAACTCTAACCCTAAACCTCACCCTCACCCTAACCCTAACCCTAAACCTAATGCTAAACCTCACCCTAACCCTAACTCTAAACCTCACCCTCATTCTAGCCCTCACACTAACACTTATCCTAACCCTAAACCTCATTCTAACCCTCACCTTAACACTAACCCTAACCTTCACCCTCACCCTAACCCTAACCCTAGCCCTAACCCTCAACCTAACCCTAAACCTCACCCTCAATGTAACTGTTAACATAACCCTCACCCTAACCCTAAATTTAACCGAACCCTAACTCTCAAAATTATCCTGACCCTAACCCTCACCCTAACCCTAACCCTCACCCTCACCCTCACCCTCAGCCTATACCTAACCCTAACCCTATCCCTAACCCTAACCCTTATCATATTCCTCACCCTAACACTAAACATAATCCTAATACTAAACCTAAACCTAAACCTCATCCTCACCCTAACCCTCAACTTAAGCCTAAACCTAACATTAATCCTAACCCTAACGTTAACCCTAAAACTCATCCTAAACACTAAACCTCACCCTAACCCTAAACTTAACCTGAACCCTAACACTCACCCTAATACTACCCCTAACTCTCACCCTAACCCTATCCCTCACCCTCACCCTCACCCTCAGCCTAAACATAAGGCTAACCCTATCCCTAACCCTAACCCTCACAGTTACCCTAACCTGTACCCTAATCCTAATCCTAACACTAATCCTAAACCTCACCCTCACCCGAACCATCACTGTAACCATAACTCTAACACTAACCCTAACCCTAACCCTCACCCTCAGCCTCACCATAACCTTAACTCTAACCCTAAACATTGACCCTCACCCTAACCCTAACCCTAAACCTAATCCTAAACCTCACCCTAAACCTAAACCTGAAACTCACCCTCACCCTAGCCCTGACCCTAACTCTAATCCTAACCCTAACCCTCATCCTAACCCTCACCCTAACACTAACCCTCACCCTCACCCTCACCTTCACCCTAACCCTAACCCTAACCCTAATCATCAACCTAACCCTAACCCTAACACTCACCCTAACCCTAACCCTAACCCTCACTGTAACCCTCACCCTCACCCTCACATTCAGCCTAAAACTAATCCTAACCCTAACCCTAACACTAACCCTCACACTCACCCTAAATTTAACGCTAATCCTAATCCTAACACTAACACTAAAGTTCACCCTCACCCTAACCCTCACCTTAAGCCTAACCCTAACATTAATCCTAAGCCTAACCCTAACCCTAAAACTCATCCTCACCCTAAACCTCACACTAACCCTAACACTAATCCTCAATCTAACCCTCACCCTCAGCCTAACCCTAACCCTAACACTCATTGTAAACCTAACCCTCACCCTTACCATAAACCTCACCCTCAGCCTAACCCTCACCTTTACCCTTACCGTCACCCCCACCCTAACCCTCACCCGAACTATAACCCTCACCCTGACCCTATCCCTACCCATAAACCTCACCCTCACCCTAACTCTAACCCTAATCCTAACACTAAACCTCACCTTATCCCTAACCCTAACCCTCACCCTCAACCTCATGCTCAGCCTAACCCTAAGCCTAAGCTTAACCCTTACCCTTACCCTAACCCTCACCCTCACCCTAGCCCTCACCCTAACCCTAAGCCTAACCATAAACCTCATCCTAACCATAACCCTAACCCAAACACTAACCATCACCCTAACCCTAATCCTCACCCCCACCCTCAACCTTAGCTTAACCCTAAGCCTAAGCCTAACCCTAACACTATCCTTCACACTCACCCTCAACCTAACCCTCATTCTAACCCTAACCCTAACCCTAAACCTCAACCTAACCCTCATCCTAACCTTAACCCGAACACTAATCCTAATATTAACGCTCGACCTTACCCTAAATCTAACCCTAAACCTCACCCTCACCCTCAACCTAATCCTAACCCTAACCCTAAACCTCATGCTAACACTAACCCTAACCCTCACCCTACCCTCACCATAACTCTAAACCTAACCCTAACAATAACAGGAATCCTAACCCTAAACCTAACCCTAACCCTAACCATAATCCTAAAACTCACCCTCACACTAACGATAATCTTAACCCTAACCCTCAACCTAACCCTAACCCTCACCCTCACCGTAATCCTGAGCCTCATCCTAACTGTAACCGAAAACCAAAACCTAACCCAAAACCTTACCCTAACAATAACCCTAACCCTCACCATCACCCTAGACCTCACCATCACCCTAATCCTAACCCTGATCCTAACCCTAACCCTATACTTAACCGAACCTTAACTCTCACTCTAAACCTAACCCTAACCCTCACACTAACCCTAACCCTCACCCTCAACCTCACTCTAACCTAACCCTAAGACTAAGCCTAACCCTAACCCTAAACCTCACACTCACCCGAACCCTTACATTAATCCTAATCCTAACACTACGCCTAACACTCACCCTCAACCGAACCCTCACTGTAACCCTAACTCTAAAACTAACTCTAACCATAACCCTCAACCTCAGACTCACCCTAACCTTAACACTAACCCTAAACCTCACCCTCAGCCAAACCCTAACCCTAAACATAAACCTAAACCTCACCCTAACCCAAACCTAACACTCACCCTCACCCTCACCCTCACTCTCAACATAACTCTAACCCTAACTATAACACTAATACTAAACCTACCCCTCAAGCTCAGCTTCAAACTTACCCTAACTCTAACCCTAACCCTTACACGAAACTTCACCCTAACCCTAACCCTAACCTTCACCCTCACAGTAACCTTAACCCTAACCCTAACAATAACCCTAACCCTAACCATAACTATAACCCTCATCCTAACATTAATCCTCACCCTAACACTTACCCTCACCCTAACACTAACCCTAACCCTAACACTAAATCTCACACTAACCCTAACCCTAACTCTAACCCTCACCCTCACCCTAGCCCTCATCCTAACCCTAATTCTAACCCTCACCCTCAGCGTAACTCTAACCCTCATCCTCACCCTAAACCTCACACTAACCATAACCCTAACCCTAATCCTCAATCTAACCCTCAACCTATCCCTAAACATAAACCTAACCCTAACCCTAGCCCTAGCCCTCACCCTGAACCTGAAGTTCAGCCTCACCCTAAACCTAAGCCTAAACCTTACTCTAACCCTCACCCTCACCCTAGCACTCACCCTAACCCTAGTCCTAACCCTATCCCTCATCCTAACCCTCTCCCTAACCCTAACCGTAACCATCATCCTAACACTAATCCTAACCCCCACCCTCACCCTCAGCATAACCCTAACCCTAAGCCTAACCATAACCCAAACCCTCACATACCCTAACACTCACCCTAATCCTAACCCTAACAATAACCCTAACCCTTAACAATAACCTAACCCTCACCCTAACCTTAACCCTAACACTAATCCTAACACTAACCCTGGACCTTAACCTCCACCTAACCCTAAATCTAACCCTAAAACTCACCATCACCCTAACCCAAATCCTAACCCTAACCCTGACCCTAAACCTAAACCTCACCTTCACTGTAACCCTAACCCTCATCCTAAAGCTCACCCTAACCCTAACCCTAACCCTAAATCTCACCCAAACAATAACCCTAACCCTCACCCTCACCCTAGCCTTCACCCTAACCCTAATCCTAACCTTAATCCTCATCCTAACCCTAACCTTAACCCTAACCCTACCCTTGCCCTAATCCTAAGCCTAACCCTAACCCTCAAAATAACCCTAACCCTCACCATAACCCTAAACTTAACCCAAAACCTAACTCTCACCCTAACTCTACCCCTAACTCTCACCCTAACCCTAACCCTCACACTCACCCTAACCCTTACACTAAACCTAATCCTAACACTAAGGCTAACCCTTACCCTCACCCTAACCCTCAAGGTCACCCTAACACTAACACTGAACCTAACACTAACCCTCACCCTCAGCCTCACCCTAACCTTAACTCGAACCTTAAAACTCACCCTCACCCTAAACCTAAACCTAAACCTCACCGTCACCCTACCCCTCACCCCAATCCTAATCCTAACCCTAACACTCATCCTAAGCCTCACCCTAAAACTAACCCTAACCCTCACCCTCACCCTCACCCTAACCCTAACCCTAACGCTCAACCTAACCCTATCCCTCACCCTCACTATAAGCCTTACCCTAACCCGCACCCTAACCGTAAAATTAACTGAACCCTAACTGTCACCCTAACCCTAACCCTAACCCTCACCCTAACCCTAAACCTCAACCTCAACCTCACTCTCAGCCTAACCATAAGCCTAAGCCTAACACTAAACATAACGCTCACACTCACCCTAAAACTTACCCTAATCCTAATCCTAACCCTAAGCCTAACCCTCACCCTCACCCTCACACAAACCCTCAACCTAACCCTAACTCTAAAACTAACCCTACACCTAACCCTCAACCTCAGCCTCACCCTTACCCTAACTCTAACCCTAAACCTCTCCCTTACCCTTAACCTAACTCTAACAATAACACTAACACTAAAACTCACCCTAACCCTTACCCTAACCCTCACCCTCATCATAACCATAACAGTAACCCTAACCCTAACAATAACCCTAACCCCAACCCTAACTCTCACCATAAACATAACCCTCACCCTAACATTAACCCAAACCCTAACACCTACCCTCTCTCTAACACTAACCCTACCCTAATACTAAACCTCACACTAACCCTAACCTTCACCCTAATCCTAAACCTCACCCTAACCCTAACCCTAACTCTAACCCTCACCCTAGGCCTCAACTTAACCCTAATTCTAACCCTCACCCTCACCCTAACCCTAACCCTCATCCTCACTCTAAACCTCACACTAACCCTAACCCTAACCCTAATCCTCAATCTAACCCTCACCCTAACCAAAACCCTAACCCTAAACCTAACCCAAACCCCCACCCTTATCGTAACCCTCACCCTCAGCCTAAACCTCAACTTAACCCTTACCAACATCCTCAACCTAACCCTCACCCTAACCCTAAACCTCATCCTAACCCTCACCCTAACCATCACCCTAACCCTAACCCTCACGCTCAACCTCTCACTCAGCAAAACCCTAAGCCTAAGCCTAGCCCTAACCCTAACTCTCACACTCACCCTAACCCTTATCTGAATACTAACCCTAATCCCAACCCTCCCCCTCCCTAATCCTAAACCTCACCCTAACCCTAACCCTAACTCTATCACTAAGCCTAACCCTAAACCTCACCTTCAGCCTCACCCAAACCCTAACTCTAACCCTAAACCTCACCCTCACCCTAACCCTAAGCCTAAACCTAACCCTAAACCTCAGCCTAACCCAAACCATAAACTTCACCCTCACCCTAGCCCTCACCCTAACCTTAATTCTTAAACTAACCCTCATCCTAACCCTCACCCTAACCCTAACCCTAACCCTCACCCTCATCTCACCCTAACCCTAAAACTTACTCTAACCCTCAACCTAACCCTATCCCTCACCCTCACTGTAACTGTTACCCTAACGCTCACCCTAACCCTAAACTTAACCCGAACCCTAACTCTCACCCTGAACCTAACTCTAACCCTCACCCTAACCCTAACCCTCAACCTCACCCTCACTCTCAGCCTAACCCTAAGCCTAAGCCTAAGCCTAACCCTAACCCTCACACTTACCCTAACACTTACACTTATCCTAATCCCAATCCTAAGCCTAACCCTCGCCATCACCCTCACCCTCACCCTAAACCTCACCCTAACCCTAACTCTAACACTAACCCTACACCTAACTCTCAACCTCAGCCTCAACCTTACCCTAACTCTAAACCTAAACCTCACCCTCACACTAACCCTAACTCTAATCCTAACCCTAACACTAAACCTAACCCTAAACCTAACCCGAACCCTCACCCTAACCATAATCCTCACCCTAACATTAACCCTTACCCTAACACTTAACTTCACGCTAACACTAACTCTAAACATAAGACTAACCCTCACAATAACCCTAAACCTCACCCTAACCCTAACTGTAACCCTCACCCTCACTCTAGCCCTCACCCTAACCCTAATTCTAACCCTCACCCTCACCTTAACCCTTACCCTAATCCTCACCCTAAACCTCACACTAACCATAAACCTAAACCTAATCCTCAATCTAAACCTCACACTAACCCTAAACCTAACGCAAAAGCTAACCCTAACCCTCACCCTTATCTTATTCCTCACCCTCAGCCTAAACCTCACATTTACTCTTATTATCATCCTCATTCTAACCCTAAACCTCATCCGAACCCTCAACCTAAACTTAAACCTAACCATCACCATAACCCTAACCCTCACCCTCAAACTCATGCTCAGCCTAACCCGAAACCTAAGCCTATACCTTACTATAAACCTCACCCACACACTAGCCCTGACACTAAAACAAATCCTATACTTATCCCTCATCCTAACCATCACCCTAACCCTAACCCTAACCATCACCCTAACCCTAATACTCACCCCCAACCTCAACCTCAGGATAACCCAAACCCTAAGCCTAAGCCTAACCCTAACCCTCACATACACTCACCCTAACCCTAATCTTAACCCTAACCCTAAACCTAAACCTCAACCTAACCTTCACCATAACCTTAACCCTAACACTGACCGTAACCTTAACCCTCGACCTAACCCTCCCCCTAACACTAAATCTAACCCTAAAACTCACCCTTACACTAACCCAAATCATAACCCTAACCCTCACCCTAACACTAACCCTACCCCCTCACTGTAACACTCACCCTCACCATAGCCCTCACCCTAACCCTAATCCTAACCCTAATCCTAATCCAACCCTCACCCTAACCCGAACACTAACACTCACCCTAATCCTAATCCTAACCCTAACCCTCAACCTAACCCTAACCCTCACCATAACCCTAACCCTCACCCTAACCCTAAATATAACCCGAACACTAACACTCACCATAATCCTACAACAAACTCTCACCCTAACCCTATCCCTCACCCTCACCCTCAGCCTAACCATAAGGCTAACCCTATCCCTAACCCTAACCCTCACACTTACCCTAACCTGTACCCTAATCCTAATCCTAACACTAATCCTAAACCTCAACCTCATCCGAACCCTCACTGTAACCCTAACTCTAACACTAACCCTAACCCTAAACCTCACCCTCAGCTTCACCCTAACCTTAACACTAACCCTAAACCTGACCCTCACCCTAACCCTAACCCTAAACCTCACCTTAAACCTAACCCTAAACCTCACCCTCACCCTAGCCCTCACCCTAAACCTAATACTAAACCTAACACTCATCCTAACCCTCACCCTAACACTAACCCTCACCCTCACCCTCACCTTCACCTTAACCCTAACCCTAACCCTCAACCTAACCCTAACCCTAACTCTCACCCTAACCCTAACCATAACCCTCACCCTCACCGTAACCCTCACCCTCACCCTCACATTCAGCCTAAAACTAAGGCTAACCCTAACCCTAACACTAAACCTCACACTCACCCTAACCCTAACCCTAATCCTAATCCTAACACTAACACTAAAGCTCACCCTCACCCTGACCCTCACCTTAAGCCTAACCCTAAAATTAATCCTAACCCTAACCCTAACCCTAAACCTCAACCTCACCCTAAACATCACACTAACCCAAACACTAGTCCTGAATCTAACCCTCACCCTCACCCTCACCCTACCCCTCACCCTAAACCTAACCTTCATCCTCATCCTAAACATCACACTAACCCTAACACTAATCCTCAATCTAACCCTCACCCTCACCCTAACCCTAAAGCTCATCCTAAACCTAACCCTCACCCTTACCATAACCCTCACCCTCATCCTAACCCTCACGTTTACCCTTACCGTCACCCCCTCCCTAACCCTAACCCTAACCCTAACCCTACCCCTAAACCTCACTCTCGTCCTAACCCTAACTCTAACCCTAACACTAACACTAAATCTCACCCTATACTTAACCCTAAACCTCACCCTCACCCGCATGCTCAGCCTAACCCTAAGCCTAACACTTACCCTAACCGTCACCATCACCCTAGCCCTCACCCTAACCCTAAGCCTATCCCTAACCCTCATCCTAACCCTCACCTTAACCGGAACCCTAAACATCACCCTAACCATAATCCTCACCCACTCCCTCACCCTCAGCCTAACCCTCACACTCAACTCACCCTAAGCCTAATCCTAACCCTAACCCTAACCCTAAACCTCAACCTAACCCTCACCCTAACCTTAACCCTAACACTAACCTTAACATTAACGCTCGACCTAACCCTCCAACTAAGCCTAAATCTAACGCTAAATTTCACCCTCACCCTAACCCTGAACCTAAACCTCACCCTAACCCTAACCCTAACCCTAAACCTAACCATAACTCTAACCCTAATCCTAACACTCACCCTCTCCCTAAACATAATTTAACCCTAACCCTCAACCTAACCCTAACCCTCAACCTCACGGTAACAATAACCCTCAACCTAACCCTAAACGAAACCCTAACCCTAACCCTAAACCTTACCCAAACACTGACAATAACCCTCATCATCAACCTAGCCCTCACCCTCACCCTAACCCTAACCCTCAACCTCACCGTCACTCTCAGCCGAATCCTGAGCCTAACCCTAACCCTCACACTCACCCGAACCCTTACACGAATCCTAATCCTAACCCTAAGATTAACCCTCACCCTCACACTCATCCTCACCCTAACCATCACCCTAACCCTAACTCTAAAACTAACCCTAAACTTTACCCTCCAACTCTGCCTCAACCTCACCCTAACCCTAACCCTAAGCCTCACACTCACAGTAACTGTTACCCTAACCCTAACCCTAACAATAACCCTAACAATTACCCTAACCCATACACTAACCCTCACCCTAAACATAACCCTAACACTAACATTAACCTTGACCCTAACAACCTCACCCTAACACTAACCCTTACCCTGACACTAAATTTCAAACTAACCCTAACCCTCACCTTAATCCTAAACCTCACCCTAACCCTAACCCTAACTCTAACCCTCACCCTCTCCCTAGCCCTCACCCTAAACCTAATTCTAACCCTCACTCTCACCATAACCCTAACCCTCATCCTCACCCTATACATCACACTAACCCTAACTCTAACCCTAATCGTCAATCTAAACCTCATCCTAACCCTAACCATAACCATAAACCTAACCCTAACCCTCACCCTTATCTTAACCCTCAACCTCAGCCTTAACCTCACCTTTACTCTTACCATCATAGTCACCCTAAACCTCACCCTAACCCTAAACTTCATCCTAACCCTCACCCTAACCTTAAACCTAACCATCACCATAACCCTAAACCTCACTCTCAACCTCATGCTCAGCCTAACCCTAAGCCTAAGCCTAACCCTTACTCTAACCCTCACCCTCAACCGAGCCCTCAGCCTAACCCTAATCCTAACCCTATCCCTCATCCTAAACCTCACACTAACTCTAAACCTAAACCTCAACCTCACCCTAGCCCTCCCCCTAAACCTAATCCTAACCCTAACCCTCACCCTAACACTGACCGTAACCCTCACCCTCACCCTCACACTAACCCTAAGCCTAACCCTAACCCTCAACCTAACCCTAACCCTTACCCTCACTGTAACCTTTACCCTAACCCTCACCGTAACCCTAAACTTAACCTGAATCCTAACTCTCACACTTATCCTGATCCTAACCCTCACCATAAACCTAACCCTCACCCTCAACCTCACCCTCAGCCTAATCCTAAGCCTAACCCTATCTCTAACCCTAACCCTCAACCTATCTTTCACACTAACCCTAATCCTAATCCGAATCCTAACCCTAACCCTAAACCTCACCCTCACACTAACCCTCAACTTAAGCCTAACACTAACATTAATCCTAAACCTAACCCTAACCCTAAACCTCATCCTAAACCCTAAATCTAAAACTAACCCTCACACTAATCCTCAACCTAAACCTCACCCTAACCTTAACCCTAACACTAACCCTAACATTAACGCTGGACCTAATCCTACAACTAACCCTAAATCCAACCCTTAACCTCCCCGTCATCCTAACCCTAATCCTAAACTTAACCCTAAACCTCACCCGAACCCTAACCCTCACCCTCACACTCACCCTCACCATCACCATAACTCTAACCCTAACAGTAACCATAACAGTAATCCTAACAATAAACCTAACCCTAACCCTAACCCTAATCCTAAAACTCACCCTCACCCTAACCATAATCGTAACACTAACCCTCAACCTAACACTAACCCTCACCCTCACAGTAACCCTAACCCTCATCCTAACCGTAACTCAAACCCTAACCCTAACAATAAACCTTACCCTAACACAAACCCTAAACCTCACCCTCACCCTAGCCCTCACCCTAACCCTAAACCTAACCCTAACCCTCACCCTAACCCTAAATATAATCGAATCCTAAGTCTCACCCTAACCCTAACCCTAACTTTCACCCTAACCCTAACCCTCAAACTCACCTTCACTCTCAGCCTAAACCTAAGCCTAAGCCTAACCCTAACCCTAACCATCTCACTTACCCTATCCCTTACCCTAATCCTAATCGTAACCTAAGCCTAAGCCTAACCCTCACCATTACCCTCACCCTAATCCTAACCCTCACCCTAACCCTAACTCTAACACTAACCCTAATGCTAACCCTCATCCTCAGCCTCACCCTTACCCTAACTCTAAACCTAAACCTCACCCTCACCCTATCCCTAAAACTAAACCTCACCCTAACCCTAAGCCTAAACCTGACCCTCAACCTAGCACTCAACTTAGCCCTAATCCTAAACCTAACCCTCATCCTGAACCTCCCCATAACCCCAACCCTAACCTCACCCTCACCCTAAACTTAACCCTAACCCTAACACTAACCCTAACCCTAACATTCAAGCTAACCCTCACCCTTACAATAACTCTAACTCTATACCTCACCCTCACCCTCACCCTAATCCTAACTCTAACCTTAACCCAAAACCTAAACCTAACCCTAACAATAACCTAACCCTAATCCTAACCCTCACCCTAACCACAACCCTCACCGTAACCCATACCCTAAACCAAACACTAACCCTCAGAGTAACCCTAACCCTAACCTCACCCTAACCCTAACTCTAACCCTAACCCTAACACTAAAAACCTCAACCTAACCCTAACCCCAACCCTCACCCTCACCCTCACCCTCACCGTAACCGTAACCCTAACAATAACCCTAACCCTAACCCTAATCCTAACCCTCACCCTCATCCTAACTCTAAACCTAACTCTAACCTTCACCCAAACCCTAGCCCTCACCCTTACGTAACCCTAACCCTCATCCTAACCCTCACCCTAAACCTAACCCTAACCCTAACCCTAAAACTCACATTAACACTAACCCTAACCCTCACCCTAAACCTAGCCCTCAACCTAACCCTAATCCTAACCCTAAACCTCACCCTAACACTAACCTTAACTCTCAAACTCACCATAGGCCTCACCCTAAACCTAACCCTCATCCTCACACTAAACCTCACACTAATCCTCAATATAACCCTCACACTCACCCTAAAGCTAACACTAACCGTCACCCTAACCCTAACCCTCACCCTTACCATAACCTTCACCCTCAGCCTAACCTTCATCTTTACCCTTACCGTCACCCCCATGCTAACCCTCACACTAACCCTAACCCTCATCCTAAACCTAACTGTACGCCTAAACCTCACCCTCACCCTAAAACTAACTCTAACCCTAAGCCTAACACTAAACCTCACCCTACCACTAACCCTAACCCTCACCCTCACCTGAACTGGAACCCTAACCCTATACTTAACAGTAACCCTAACCCTCACCCTAACCCTTACCCTAACCATAACCCTCGCCCTAACTCTAACACTCACCCTAACACTAAAACTCATCCTAACACTAACCCTAACCCTAACATTAACCCTCACACTCAGCCTAACCCTCACCCTAATCCTCAACCACAACCTAACCCTAACCCTAATGCTAACCCTCACTCTCACCCTAGAACTCACCCTAACCCTAATTCTAACCCTCAACCTCACACTAACCCAAACCTTCATCCTCACCCTAACCCTAAACCCAACCCTAACCCTCACCCTTAACTTAACCCTCATCCTCAGCCTAAACCTCACCTTCACCCTTACCATCATCCTCACCCTAAACCTCATCCTAACCCTCACCCTAAACGTAAACCTAACCGTCACCCTAAGCCTAACCCTCCCCCTCCCCCAGCCCTCACCCTAACCTAATCCTAATTCGAACCCTCATCCTGACCCTCAGAATAACCCTAATCCAAACCATCACCTTAAACCTAATCCTCACCCCCACCCTAACCCTCAGCCTAACCCTAAGATAAGCCTTAGCCTAACCCTAACCCTCACACTCATACTCACCCTGACCTTATCCTTACCCTAAACCTAACCCTAACCCTAAACCCCAACCTAACCCTCACCCTAACCTTAATCCTAAAACTAAACCTAAACCTCACCCTCGACCCAACCCTCCAACTAACCATAAATCTAACCCTAAACCTCACACTCACCCTAATCCTAACCCTAATCCTAAACCTCACCCTAACCCTAACCCTAACACTCACCCTCACCCTCACCATAACTCTAATCCTAACCCTAACAATAACACTAATCCTAACCCTAAACCTAACCCTAACCATAAACCTAACCCTAATCCTAACACTCCCCTTCACCCTAAACCTAATCCTAAACCTAACCCTCATCATAACCCTAACCCTCACCCTCACCGTAACCCTAACCCTCAAGCTAACGCTCACCCTAACCCTAACCATAAACCTAATCTTTATTCTAACACTAACCCTAACCATCACCATCACCTTAGCCCTCACACTAACCCTAATGTTAAACCTAATCCTCATCCTTACCCTCACCCTAACCTTAAAATTAACCCTCACCCTAACCCTAACCCTAACCATAAACCTCAACCTAACCCTCACGCTCACCGTAACGCTAACCCTAACACTGACCCTAACCCTAATCTTAACCGAACCCTAACTCTCACCCTAACCCTAACCCTAACTCACTCTAACCCTAACCCTCACCCTAATCCTCACCCTTAGCCTAACTCTAAGCCTAACCCTAACCCTAACCCTAACGCTCACACTCACCCTAACCCTTACCTTAAACCTAATCCTAACCCTAAACTTAACCCTCAACCTCAGCTTCACCCTAACCCTAAACCTAACCCTAAACCTCACGCTCACCATAACCCTCATCTGAACCCTAACCCTCAACCTAACCCTAACCCTCACCCTCACCAAAACCCTCAACTTAAACCTAAACTTAAACCGAACCCTAACTCTCACCCTAACCCTAAACCTAACCCTCATCCTAACCCTAAACCTAAACTTCACCCACACCCTAGCTCTCACCCTAACCCTAAACCTAACCCTAACACTCATCCTAACCCTCCCCCTAACCCTTACTCTAAACCTCACAGTAACCCTAACCCTCACCCTCAACCTCACCCTCAGCCTATTCCTATTCCTAACCCAAAACCTAACCCTAACAAACACACGCACCCTCATCCTTACCCTAATCCTAACCCTTTCCCTAACCCAAAACCTCCAAGTAACTCTCACCCTATTGCTAACCCTAAACCTAACCCTAACCCTAACCCTCAACCTAACCCTCACCCTAAACCTAACTCTGACCCTAAACCTCACCCTCACCCTAAACTTAACTCTAACCCTAACCTAAACCCTAAACCTCAACCTAACCCTAACCCTAACCCTCACCCTCACCCTCACCGTAACCTTAACCCTAAACCTAACCCTAAGAATAACCATAACCCTAATCCTAACCTTCACCCTAAACATAACCCTAACCCTAAGACTAACCCTAAACATAACACTAATCCTCAACCCCACCTCACCCTCAGCCTAACCCTAACCCTAACCCTAACCCTCAGAGTAACCCTAACCCTAACCCTAAACCTAACACTAACCCTAAAGCCAAACCTAACCCTAAAACTAACCCTAATCCTCAGCCTCACCCTGACCCTAACCCAAACCCTAACCATAACCATCACCCTAAATCTAAGGCTAAATTTAACCCTAACCCTAAGCCTCACCGTAACCCTAGCCCTAACCATAAACCTAAACCTAACACTAACCCTAAACCTAACCCTAATACTCAGCCTCACCCTCACCCTAACCCAAACCCTAACCTTAACCCTCATCCTAACCCTAAGCCTAACCCTAACCCTAATCCTAATTCTCACACTCACCCTCACCCTAACCCTAATCCTAAACCAAGTCCTATCCCTTACCCTAACCCTCACCCTAACCCTCAGCCTAGCTCTCACCCCTACACTTATCCTAATCCTAAACCTCATCCTAACCCTCACCCTCACCCTATCCCTAACCCTAACCCTCACCCTAACACTCAAGTTCATGCTCAGCCTAAGACTAAGCGAAAGCCTAAGCCTAAACCTAACCCTAACCCTCAGCCTAACCCTCACTTTAACATTAACCCTAAACCTAAACCTCATCCTAACCCTAACCCTAACCCTCACCCTCACCGTAACCTTAACCCTTTCCCTAACCCTAACAATAAACCTAACCCTAACCTAACCCTCACCCTAACAATAACCCTCACCCTATCCCTAACCCTCACTCTAACACTTACCCTCACCCTAACACTAACCCTAACCCTCTCACTAAACCTCACACTAACCCTAAAAATCACCCTAAACCTAAACCTCACCCTAACACTAACCTTAACCCTCAAACTCACCATAGCCCTCACCCTAACCCTAACCCTCATCCTCACCCTAAACCTCACACTAACCCTAACACTAATCCTCAATATTACCTTCACCCTCATCCTAAAGCTAACACTATCCCTCACCCTAACCCTAACCCTCACCCTTACCATTACCATAACCCTCACCCTCAGCCTAACCCTCATATTTACCCTTACCTTCACCCCCATGATAACCCGCACATTAACCTTAACCCTCATCCTAAACCTAACTGTACCCCTATACCTCACCCACACCCTAACACTAACTCTAACCTTAACCCTGACACTAAACTTCACCTTAACCCTAACCCTAACCCTCATCCTCACCTGAACCGGAACCCTAATCCTAAACCTAACAATAAACCTAACCAGAACCCTAACCCTCAACCTAACCATAACCCTCACCCTAACTCTAACCCTCACCCTAACACTAAACCTCATCCTAATACTAACCCTAACCCTAACACTAACCCTCAAACTAAACCTAACCCTCAGCCTAATTGTAAACCTCACCCTAACCATAACCCTAATCCTAACCCTCACATTCACCCTAGACCTCACCCTAACCCTAATTCTAACCCTCACCCTCACACTAACCCTAACCCTCATACTCACTCTAAACCTCACACTAACTCTAACCCTAATCCTCAAACTAAACCTCACCCTAACCCTAAACCTAAGCCTAACCCTCACCTTTAACTTAACCCTCACCCTCAGCCTAAACCTCACTTTTACCCTTACCATCAATCTCAACCTAAACCTCACCCTAACCCTAAACCTCATCCTAACCTCACCCTAAACCTAACCATCACCCTCACCCTAGACCTCACCCTAACCCTAATTTTAATTCTAACCCTCATCCTAACCCTCACCATAACCCTAATCCTAACCATCACCCTAAACCTAATCCTCACCCCCACCCTCACCCTCAGCCTAAACTTAAGCCTAAGCCTAACCCTAACCCTAACCCTCACACTCACCGTGATGGTTAGGATTAGGGTTATGGATTAGCATTAGGATTAGGGTGAGGGTGAGCCTCACGATAATCCTAAACCTAACTCTAACCACAACCCTAAACCTCAACCTAACATTCACCCTATCCTTAACCCTAAAATTAACCTTAACCCAGGCCTCGAACTAACCCTCCAACTAACACTAAATCTAACCCTAAACCTCAAGCTCACCCTAACTCTAATTCTACCCTATCCCTAAACCTCACCCTAACGCTAACCCTCACCCCCACCCTCACCCTCACCCTCACCATAACTCTAACCCTGACCCTAACAATAACACTAATCCTAACCTTAAACCTAACCCTCACCCTAAATCTAACGCTAATCCTATCACTCACCCTCATGCTAACCCTAATACCAACCCTAACCCTCACCCTAACCCTAATCCTCACCCTCAACATAACCCTAATCCTGAACCTAACCCTCACCCTAACAATAAACCAAACCCTAAACCTTAATCTAACACTAACCCTAACCATCAACCTCACCCTAGCCCTCACCCTAAGCCTAATCCTAACCCTAATCCTCATCTTTATCCTCACCCTAAACCTAAACTTAACTCTCACCCATTCCCTAACCTTAACCCTAATTCTCAACCTAACCCTAAACCTCAATCTAACCTTCACCCTAACCAGAACTCTAACCCTAATCCTAGCCCTCACCCTTACCCTAATCCTAACCCTAAAACTCAAACTAACTTTCACACTTACCCGAACCCTAACCTGATCCCTAACCCTCACCCTCACCCTCAACCTAACTTTAACTCTAACACAAACCCTAAAACTAAACTTCATTCTAACCCTAACCCTAACCATAACCCTAACCATAACCCTAACTCTAACCCTAACCATAACAATAACCCTAACTCTCACACTCACCCTAACCATAACCCTCACCCTAACCCTAACCCTCACCCTATCCCTTAATATTATGCTCACCCAACCCACACACTAAGCCTAAACCTCAACCTAAACCTAACTCTAAGCCTCACCATCACCCTCAACTTCACCCTCACCCTAACCCTAACCCTCACCCTAACCCTAACCCTCACACAACCTTAAACTTAACCCTCACCCTCACCCTAAGCCTCACCCTAACCCTCATCATCACAATAACCCTAAACCTAACCCTAACCCTTATCCTAACACTAACCCTCACCCTCACCCTAACCCTAATTCTAAGTCTCACCCTCACCCTAACCTTCACCTTCACCCTAACCCTCACCCAAACCCTAACCCTCACACTCACCCTAAACCTCACCCTCACCCTAAAGCTAACACTAAATCTAAACCTCACCCTAACACTCACACTAGACCTAACCCTCACTCTCACAATAACCCTAACACTAAACCTTACCCTAAACCTTACCCTAACCCTTACCTTCACCATAACCCTAACCTTAATCCTCACACTAACCCTAACACAAACCCACACACTAAAATTCAACCTAACCCTCACCCTAACCCTAACCCTAAACCTCAACCACACTCTCACGTTCAGCCTAACCCTAACCCTAACCCTAATCCTAACCCTGAACCTCACTCTCACCCTGAATCTAACCATAACCCTAAGCCTCACCCTCACCCTAACCCTAACCCTGAGCCTAATCCTCACCCTAAACATCACCCTAAACCTTACCCTGACCCTAACCCTAACCCTAAACCTCATCGTCACCCTAACCCTAACACTAAACGTATCCCTAACACTATCCCTAACCCTAAGCCTAACGCTAACTTTAAAACTAACACTCACTCTCACCATCACTCTAACCATAACCCTGACCGTATCCCTAACCCTCACCCTAACCCTAACCCACACCCTCACCCTCACCCTAAAACATACCCTCCCCCTAATCCTAACCCTAACCCTAACCATAAACCTAACACTAACCCTAACCCTAAACCTAACCCTAATCCTCAGCCTCACCCTCACACTAACCCAAACCCTAACCCTAACCCTCACCCTAACTCTAAGCCTAACCCTAACCCTAAACCTCACACTCACCCTCACCCTACCCCTAATCCTAAACCTAATGCTATCCCTAACCTTAACCCTCACCCTAACCTTAAACCTAGCCCTCACCCTTACCCTAATCCTAACCCTAAACCACAATCTAACCTTCACCCTAACCCGAACCCTAACCCTCACCCTCATTCTCGGCCTAAGCCTAAGACTAAGCTTAAGCCTAACCCTAACCCTCACCCTAACCCTAACACTAACACTAACCCTAACTCTAAACCTAAATCTCACCCTCACCCTAAACATAACTCTAACCATAAACCTAAAACTAAACTTCATCCCAACCCTAACCCTAAGCATAACCCTAACCATAACCCTAACTCTAACCCTAAACCTAACAATAACCCTAACCCTAACCCTCATACTCACCCTAACCATAACCCTCACCCGAACCCTAACCCTCACCCTAACACTTACCCTCACCCTAACATAAACCCTAACGCTAACAGTAAAGCTCACACTAACCCAAAGTATCACCCTAACCGTAAACCTCACCGTAACACTTACCCTAACCCTCATCTTCACCCTAAACCTCACACTAACACTAACACTAATCCTAAAACTAACCCTCACCCTCACCCTAACACTAACACTAATCCTCACCCTAACCCTAACCCTCAACCTTACTGTAACCCTCACCCTCAGCCTAACCCTCAAATTTACCCTTACCTACAACCCCAACCTAACACACACCCTAACCCTAACCCTCACCCTAATCCTAACTCTACCCCTAAACCTCACTCTCACCTTAACCCTAACTCTAACCTTAACCCTAACACTAAACTTCACCCTAACCCTAACCCTAACTTTCAACCTCACACTCACCGTAACTGTAACCCTAAACCTAACCCTAACAATAATCCTAACCCAAACCCTCACCCTAACCATAACCCTCACCCTAATCCTAACCCTCACCCGAACACTTACCCTCACCCTAACACTAATCCTCACACTAACCCTAACCCTATCCCTCACACGAACCCACACCAAAACACTAACCCTAACCCTAACTCTCACCTTCACCTTAACCCTCACCCTATCCCTTAACCTCATGCTCATCCAACCCTCACACTAAGCCTAAACCTCAACCTAACCCTAAACCTAACCCCAACCATCACCCTCAACTTCACCCTCACCCTAACCCTCACCCTCACCCTCACCCTCACACTAACCCAAAACCTAACCCTAACCCTCACCCTAACCGTAACCCTCACACAACCTTAAACTTAACCCTCACCCTCACCATAACTCTAACCCTCACCCTAACCCTAATCCTCACAATAACCCTAAACCTAACCCTAACCCTTATCCTCACACTAACCTGAACCCTAACTCTAAGTCTCACCCTCACCCTAACCTTCACCTTCACCCTAACCCTCACCCAAACCCTAACCCTAACCCTCACACTCACCCTAACCCTCACCCTAACCCTAAAGCAAAAACTAAATCTAAACCTCACCCTAACACTCACACTAAACATAACCCACACTCTCACCATAACCGTAACACTAAACCTTACCCTAAATCTAACCATAACCCTTACCTTCACCATAAACCTAACCCTAATCCTCACACTAACCCTAACACTAACCCACACACTAAAACTCACCCTAATCCTCACCCTCACCCGAACCCTAACCCTCACCCACACCCTCACCTTCAGCGTAATTGTAACCCTAACCCAAACCCTAATCCTAACCCTGAACCTCACACTCACCCTGAACCTAACCCTAACCCTCACCCTCACCCTCACCCTAAACCTAACCGTAAACCTATCACTAACCCTCACCCTAAACCTAACCCTCAACCTAACCCTCAATCTAACACATACACTCACCCTCACCTTAATCCTCACCCTAACATTCACCCTAAACCTCACCCTCACCCTCACCCTAAACCTCACCCTAAACCTTACCCTCACCCTAACCCTAACCCTAACCCTCACCGTCACCCTAACCCTAAACCTAACCATATGCCTAACCCTAACCTTAATACGAACACTCACTCTCACTGTCACTGTAACCATAACCCTAACCATATCCCTAACCCTCACCCTAACCCTAACCCTCACCCTAGCAGTCACCCTAAAACATACCCTCACCCTAATCCTAACCCTAACCCTCAACCTAACCCTAAACCTCTCCCTAAACCTCATCCTCACCATAAAACTCATCCTAACCTTTACCCTCACCCTAAACATAACCCTAAACAAAAACCTCACCCAATCCCTCACCCTAACCCTCAACCTCAACCTAACCCTAACCCTCACCTTAACCATCACCCTCACACTAACCCTCATCCTAAACATAACCCTAACCTTAACCCCAAACCTCTCCCTAACCCACACCATAACCCTAAACCTAACCCTAAACCTCACCCTATCCCTTACCCTCACCTTCACCCTACTCCTCACACTAACCCTAACCCTCCCCCTAACACTAACCTTAACCCTCATCCTCACTCTAACCCTAAACCAAACCCTAACCCTTACCCTCACACTAACCCTCACCCTAACACTAACCCTAACCTTAAGTCTCACCCTCACCCCAACCCTCCCCCTCCCCCTTACCCTCATGCTCACCCTACCCTCACACTAACCCTAAACCTCAACCTAATGGTAACCCTATCCCTCAACGTCACCCTAACCCTAACCCTAATCCTAAACCTAAACCTAATCTTCACCCTCTCCCTTATCCTAAATCTAACCCACACCCTCAACCTCACCCTCACCCCAACCCTCACCATCACCCTCACCCTAAACCTAACCCTAACCCTCACACTAAGCCTAACCCTAATCCTAATGCTTACCCTAAAGCTCAACCTTACGCTAACCCTCACCCTAACCATTACCCTCACCCTAAACCTAACCCTAAACCTAACCCTCACACTAAACCTAACCCTCACCCTCACCCTAACCCTAACCCTAACAATAATCCTAATGCTAAACCTAAACCTAACCCTCACCCTCACCCTAACCCTAACGCTAACCCTAACCCTAACAAAAACCCTATTCCTAAGCCTAATCCTAACACTCATCCTCACTCTCACCTTAACCCTAAATCTATCCCTAAGCCGAACTCTAACAATAACCCTAACCCTAACCCTAACCTTAATCCTAACCCCAACCCTCAGTCTAATCCTCAGCCTAAACCTAAACCTAATCCTAAACCTCGCCCGAACCCTACAGATCACCCCAACCCTAACCCTAACCCTCACCCTCACCCTAGTCTAACCCTAACCCTAACGCTAATTCTAACCATGAACCTAACCCTCACCCTGAACCTAACTTTAAAACTAACACTCACCCTCACCATCAACCTAACCCTAACCTTAACCGTATCCCAAAACCTCACCCTAACTTTAACCCTCACCCTAACATATACCCTCACCCTAATCCTAACCCTAACCCTCAAACTAACCCTCACCTTAAACCTAACCCTCTCCTTAAACCTCATTCTCAACCTAAACCTCACCCTAAAGCTTACCCTCACACTAACCATCACCCTAACCCTAACCCTAATACTCACACTAAAACTAACCCTAACACTAACCCTCACCCTAATGTTAACCCTTACCCTAAACCTCACCCTCACCCTAACCCTCACCGTCACCCTAAGATTCACCCTTTCCCTAAATATCACCCTTACACTAACCCTCACCCTAACACTAACCCTAACCCTGACCCTTAGCCTCACCCTCACACTAAGCCTAACCCCAAACCTAACCCTAATCCTAAACCTAACCCTCTCCCTCACCCTCACGCTAAACCTAATGCTAACCCTAACCCTAACCCTCACCCTAACCCTCACCCTCAACATAACCCTAACCCTAAAACTCACCCTCAACATAACCCTAACCCTAACGCTCACGCTAATGCTAACCTTAACCCTCACCCTCACCCTAACCCTCACCGTCACCCTAACACTCACCCAAAACCTAACCCTCACAATCACCCTAACCCTCACCCTCACCTTAACACTCACACTTTCCCTAATTATCACCCTAACACTAAACCTCACCCTATCCCTAACCCTAACCCTGACCTGAAGCCTCAGCCTAACCATCACCCTAACACTAACCCTAACCCTGACCCTTAGCCTCACCCTCACCATCACCCTCACACTAAGCCTAACCCCAAACCTAACACTAATGCTAAACCTAACCCTCTCCCTCACCCTCACGCTAACCCTAATGCTAACCCTAACCCTAAACCTCACCCTAACCCTCACCCTCAACATAATCCTAACCCTAAAACTCACTCTGAACATAACACTAACCCTAACACTCACTGTAATGCTAACCCTAACCCTCACCCTCAACCTAACCCTCACCCAAACCCTAACACTCACAAGCACCCTTACGTTCAACCTCACCTTAACCCTCATCCTTTCCCTAAATATCACCCTAACACTAACCCTCACCCTAACCCTAAAATTAATCCTGACCTGAAGCCTCAGCCTAACCATCACACTAGCCCTAAGCATAACCGTAAACCTAACTCTAATCCTAAACTTAACTCCCTCCTTCACCCTCATGCTTACCCTAATGCTATCCCTAACCCTAACACTCATCCTCACCCTAACCCTAAACCTAACCCTGACCCTAACAATAACCTTAACCCTAACATTAAACCTATCCCTAACGCTTACCCTCAGCCTAACCCTAACCCTCACCCTCACCCTAACCCTAAAACTAAACCTAAGCTTCACCCTAACACTCACCCTAACACTCACACTAAACCTAACCCACACTCTAACCCTAACCCTCACACTAAAACTTACCCTAACCCTAACCCTAATCCTTACCCTCAGCCTAACCCTAAACCTAATCCTCACAATAACCCTAACCCTAACCATAACCCTAATCCTAACCCTCTCCCTAACCCTAACCTAACCCTAACCCTCATCCTAATGCTAACACTCACCCGAACCCGAACCCTCACCCTAACCCTCACCGTCACATTAACCCTAACCCTAACCTTACCCCTAACCCTCACCCTCACCCTAACCCTCACCCTAACAATCACCCTAACACATACCCTCACCATAATCCTAAACCTAACCCTCATCCTAACCCAAACCTTCTGCCTAAACCTCATCCTCTCCCTAAAACTCATCCTAACTTTTACCCTCACCCTAAACCTAACCCTAAACGTATCCCTCAACAGAACCATCACGCTAAACCTAACCCTCAACCTAACCCTAACCCTAACGCTAAACCTCACCCTCACCCTAGCCCTGACCCTAACCCGAATCCTAACCCTAAACCTCACCCTTAACCTAACCCTCAACCTCACCCTAACCCTCACCCTCACCCTAACCCTCACCCTCACCCTAACCCTCGTGCTAAACATAACCCTAACCGTAACCCCAAGCATCACCCTAACCCCCACCATAACTCTAAACCTAATGCTTACCCTCACCCTAACCCTAATCCTAACCTTAACCCTAAACCAAAACCTAACCCTTACCCTCATACTAACCCTCACCCTAACACTAACCCTAACCTTAAGTCTCACCCTCACCCTAACCCTCACCCTAACCCTTACCCTCACGCTCACCCAAACCTCACCCTAACCCTAAACCTCAACCTAACCGTTAACCTAACCCTCAACCTCATCCTAACCCTAACCCTAATCCTAACCCTAAACCTCATCTTCACCCTCTCCCTTAACCTAAACCTAAACCTCACCCTCAACCTCACCCTCATCCTAACCCTCACCCTCACCCTAACACTAAATCTAACCCTAACCCTCACCCTAAACTTAACTCTCACCCTAAACTTAACCCTAACCCTCACCCTCACCCTAACCCTAACCCTAAACCTAACCCTTACCCTCACCCTAACCCTAACCCTAACCCTAATGCTAACCCTAAAGCTCAACCTTACCCGAACCCTCACCCTAACCTTTACCCTCACCCTAAACTTAACTCTAAACCTAACCCTCACTCTCACCCTAACCCTAACCCTAACAATAATCCTAATGCTAACCCTAAAACTAACCCTCACCCTCACCCCAACGCTAAACCTAACCATAACAAAAACCATATTCCTAAGCCTAATCCTCACACTCATATTCACCCTCACCCTAACACTAACTCTAACCCTAAGCCTAACCCTAAAAATAATCCTAACCCTAAACCTCACCCTAACCCTAATCCTAACCCCACCCCTCAGCCTAATCCTCATCCTAAACCTAAACCTAATCCTAAACCTTGCCCTAACACTAAAGATCACCCTAACCCTAACCCTCACCCTCACCCTCACCCTAGCCTAACCCTAACCCTAAACCTAATTCTAACTATGAACCTCACCATCACCCTAAACCTAACCCTAACCCTAACACTCATCCTCACCCTCATCCTTACCCTAACCCTAACCCTTTCCCTAACCCTCACCCTAACTTTAATCCTCACCCAATCCCTCACCCTAACACATACCCTCACCCTAACCCTAAACCTAACCCTCACCCTAACCCTCACCTTAAACCTAACCCTCTCCTTAAACCTCACTCTCAACTTAAACCTCATCCTAAACCTTACCCTCACCCTAACCATAACCCTAACCTTTACCCTAATCCTCACACTAACACTAACCCTCACCCAAACCCTAACCCCCACACTCACCCTAACACTCACCCTCCTCCTAACCCTCACCGTTTCCCTAAATATAACCCTTACACTAATCCTCACCTAACCCTAACCCTAAAGCTGACCCTAAGCCTCACCCTCACCATCAACCTCACCCTAAGCCTAACCCCAAACCTAATCCTAATCCTAAACCTAACCCTCTCCCTCACCCTCATGCTAACCCTAATGCTAATCAAACCCTAACCCTCACCCTAACCCTCATCCTCAACATAACCCTAACCCTAAACCTCACCCTCAACATAACCCTAACCCTAACCCTCACCCTAATACTAACCCTAACCCTCACCCTAATACTAACCCTAACCCTCACCCTAACCCTCACTGTCACCCTAACCCTCACCCAAACCCTAACCCCCACCATCACCCTAACCCTCACCCTCACATTAACCCCCAACCTTTCCCTAAATATCATCCTAACACTAACCCTCACCCTTACCCTAACCCTAATCCTGACCTGAAGCCTCACCCTTATCATCACCCTAACCCTAACCCTTACCGTAAACCTAACGCTAATCCTAAACTTAACTCCCTCCTTCACACTCATGCTTACCCTAAAGCTATCCCTAACCCTAACCCTCACCCTCACCCTAACCCTAAACCTAACCCTAACCCTCACCCTCACCCTAACCCTAACACTAAACCTAACCTTTACCCTAACACTCACCCTAACACTCACACTAAACCTAACCCACACTCTCACCCTAACCCTCACACTAAACCTTACCTTAACCTTATCTCTAACCCTTACCCTCACCCTAAACCTAAACCTAAACCTAATCCTCACACTAACCCTAACCCTAACCATAACCCTAATCCTAACCCTAATCCTAACCCGAACCCGAACCCGAACCCTCACCCTAACACTCACCGTAACCCTAACCCTAGCGCACACACTAACCCTCACACTCACCCTAACTGTCACCACCACCATAATCCACACCCTCACCATAAGAAACACTCTAACCCTAACCTTCACCCTAAGCCTCACCCTCACCATGACCCTCGCCCTAAGCCTAAGCGTAAACCTATCCATAATTCTAAACCTAAACCTCTAACTTGCTCTCATGCTAACCCTAACGCTAACCTTAACCCTAAACCTCACCATAACCCTCACTCTCACGCTAACCTTAACCCTAATCCTCACACTAACCCTAACCCTTAACCTAAACCTAACACTAACCCTCACCCTCACCCTAACGCTAACCCTCAGGCTTACCCTCACCCTCAGCCTAACCCTAACCCTAACACTAATCCTAACACTGAACCTCACCCTCACCCTGATCTTAACCCTAAAACTAAACCTCACCCTCATCGTCACCCCAACCATAACCCTAAGCCTATCCCTAACCCTCATCCTAACCCTAAACCTAACCCTCACTCTAACACATACCCTCACCTTAAACCTAACGCTATCCCTCACACTAACCCTCACCCTCTCCCTAAACCTCACCCTCACTCTAAACCTCACCCGAACCTTTACCCTCACCCTAACCCTAATCCTAAACCTACCCCTCACCCGAACCCTCACCCTAAACCTAATCCTCACCCTCACCCTAGCTCTCATCATATCCCTAACCCTATCCCTAACCCTATTCCTAACCCTCACCCTAACCTTCACCTCACCCTATCCCTAAACCTCATCCTAAACATAAACCTAACCCTAAACCCAACCCTCATCCTAACCCCCACCATAAATCTAAACCTAACCCTAACCCTGACCCTAACACTAACAATCAACCTAACCCTCAGCCTCACCCTAACCCTTAAACTAACAGTCACCCTATCCCTCACACTAACCCTAACCATCACACTAACCCTAACCCTAATCTTCACCCTAACCCTAACCCTAAACCTAACTCTCACCATCACCTTAACCCTCACCCTATCCCTTAAACTCACACTCACCCAACCCTCACACTAAGCCAAAACCTAACCCTAACCCTAACCCTAACCCTCACCCTCACCCTCAAATTCACGCTCACCCTCAACCTCACCCTAACCCAAAACCTAACCCTAAACCTCACCCTAACCCTAACCCTCACACAACCTTAAACATAACCCTCACCCTTACCCTAACCCTAACAATAATCCTATCCCTAACCCTAAACTTCACCCTCACCCTCACGCTAACCTTGACCCTAACCCTAACCCTAACAATAACCCTAACCCAAACCCTCACCTTAACACTAAAAGTAACCCCATCTCTCAGGCTAATCCTCATCCTAAACCTAAACCTAAACCTAAACCTCACCCTAACCCTAAACATCACCCTAACCCTCAACATCACCCTCACCCTCACCCTCAGCCTAACTCTAAACCTAACCCTAACCCTCACCCTCACACTAACAATAACCCTAATCCTCAGCCTCACCCTAACCCTCACCCTAACCCTTACGCTCACCGTCATCCTACCCCTCACACTAACCCTAAACCTCACCCTAATCCTCACACTAACCCTAAACCTAACCCTAACCCTTATCCTCACACTAACCCTCACCCTAACTCTAACCCAAAACCTGTCTCACCCGCACCCTAACCCTTAACCTCACGCTCACCCAAACCTCACACAAACCCGAAACCTCAACCTAACTGTAAACCTAACCCTCAACCTCACCCTAACCCTAACCATAATTCTAACCCGAATCCTCATCTTCACCCTCTCCCTTACCATAAACCTAACCCTCACCCTCAACGTCACCCTCACCCTCACCCTCACCCTAACCCAAATACTAACACTAACCTTCACCCTAAACCTAACCTTCACCCTAATCTTAACCCTCACCCTCACCCTCACCCTAACCCTAAACCTAACCCTAACCCTCACCCTAACCCTAACTTAACCCTAATGCTAACCCTAAAGCACAACCTTACCCTAACACTTACCATCACTCTAAACCTAACCCTAAACCTAACCCTCACAGTAATCCTAACCCTCACCCTCACGCTAATGCTAATACTAACCCTAACAATAACCCTATTCCTAAATCTAATCCTACCCCTTATACTCACCCTCACCCTCACCCTCACCCTAACCCTAAGCCTAACCCTAACAATAACCCTAAAACTAACCCTAACCCTAACCCTCACCCTAACCCTTATTCTAACCCCACACCTCAGCCTAATCATCATACTAATCCTAAACTAAACCTCGCCAAAACCCTAAAGATTACCCTAAACTTAAACCTCAACCTCACCCTCAGCATATCCCTAACCCTAACCCTAACCCTATACCTAAACCTCACCCTATCCTCAACCCTCACCCTAACACTCACTCTAACACTTACCCTCACCCTAAGCCTAACCCTAACCCTCACCCTAACCAACACCTTAACCCTTACCCTCTCCCTAAAACTCACTCTCACCCTAAACTTCACCCTAAACCTTACCATCACCCTAGCCCTAACCCTAACTTCTCCCTAACCCTCATCCTAACACTAACCCTAACCCTAACCCTCACCCTAAACCTAACCCTAACCCTCACCCTCACCCTAACCCTAACCCTCAGCCTTACCCTCAGCCTTAGCCTAACCCTAACCCTAACCCTAATCCTAACCCTGAACCTCACCCTCACCCTGAACTTAACCCTAAAACTAACCCTCATCCTCATCGTCACCCCAACCCTAACCCTAACACTATCCCTAACCCTCATAATAACCCTAACCTTAACCCTCACTCTAACACATACCCTCACCCTAATCCTAACGCTATCACTCACCCTAACCCTCACCTTAACCCTAACCCTCTCCCTAAACCTCACCCTCACCCTAAACCTAACCCTAACCCTCACCCTAATGCTAACCCTCACCCTTCCCCTCACCCTCACCCTAACCCTCACAGTCATCCTAACCTTAACCCACACCCTAACCCTCACACTCACCCTAACCGTCACCCTCACCATAACCCACACCCTCACCCTAAGTATCACCCTAACCCTAACCCTCACCCTAAACCTAACCCTAACCCTCACCCTAAGCCTCACACTCACCATGACCCTCACCCTAAGCCTAACTGTAAACCTAACCCTAATTCTAAACCTAAACCTCTTTCTCACACTCATGCTAACCCGGACGCTAAACTAAACCCTAAACCTCACCATAGCCCTTACTCTCACCCTAAACCTAACCCTAATCCTCACACTAACCCTAAACCTAACCCTCACCCTAACCCTAACCTTAACCCTCACCCTCACCCTAACCCTAACCCTCAGCCTTACCCTCACCCTTAGCCTAACCCTAACCCTAACCCTAATCCTACCCCTGAACCTCACTCTCACCCTGAACCTAACCCTAAAATTAACCTTTACCCTCATCGTCACCCCAACCCTAACCCTATTCCGAAACCTCATCCTAACCCTAACCCTAACCCTCACTCTCACACATACCCTCACACTAATCCTAATGCTATCCCTCACCCTAAACCTCACCTTAAGCTTAACCCTCCCCCTAAACCTCACCCTCACCCTAAACCTCACCCAAAACCTTTCCCTCACCCTAACCCTAACCCTAAACCTACCCCTCACCCGAACCCTCATCCTAACCCTAACTCTCACCCTAACCCTAACTCTAACCCTAACACTCACGTTCACCCTAGCCCTCATCCTAACACTATTCCTAACCCTAACCCTCACCCTATCCCTCAAACTAAACCTAACCCTCACTCTAAGACTAACAATAACCTTAACCCTCAGCCTCACCCTGACCCTCACCCTAACTCTTACCCTCACCATCACCCTACCCCTCACACTAACCCTAACCCTCACCCAAACCCTAAACTTCACACTAACCCTAAACTTAACCCTAACCCTTACCCTCACACTAACACCTACCCTAACGCTAACACTAACCCTAAGTCTCACCCTCACCCTAACCCTCACCCTAACCCTTACCTTCACGCTCAGCCAACCCTCACACTAACCGTAACCTTCAACCGAATGGTAAACCTAACCCTCAACCTAACCCTAACCCTAACCCTAATCCTAAAACGGAACCTCACCCTCACCCTGAACCTAACCTTGAAACTAACCCTCACCCTCACCGTCACTCTAACCCTAACCCTAACCGGATCCCTAACCCTCACCCTAACACTAACCCTCACCATAACACTCACCCTAACACATTCCCTCACCCTAATCCTAAACCTAACCCTTATCCTATCCCTAACCCTCTCCCTAAACCTCATCCTCACCCTAAAACTCATCCTAACCTTTACCCTTACCCTAAACGTACCCCTCAAGCGAACCCTCACCCTAACCTAACCATCAACCTAACACTAACCCTAACCCTAAGACTCACCCTCACCCTAGCCCGCATGCTAACCCTAATCCTAACCCTAACCCTCACCCTAACCCTCACCCTCACCATAACCCTAACCCTCACCCTCACCTTAACCCTCACCCTCACCCTAACCCTCATCATAAACATAACCCTAACCCTAACCCCATCCCTCACCCTAACCCCCACCGTAACCCTTAACCTAACCCTAACCCTCAACCTAACCCTTACCTCACCATGCCCATACCTCTCACACTAAACCTAAACCTCCCTATAACCCTAACCCTAACCCTAACCCTGACACTAACCCTTATGCTAATCCTAATCCTAACCTTAAGGCTTAGCCTCACCCTCAACCTAACCCTCACCCTAACCCTTACTCTAACACTAACCCTAAACCTAACCCTCAATCTCAGCCTCACCCTAACACTAAAGCTAACCGTAAACCTCACCCTCACCCTAACCCTAAACCTAACGCTGGCCCTAAACCTCACCCTAACGAAAACCCTAAAGCTCAACCTCAAACTAGCCCTCACACGAACCCTAATCCTAACACTAACAATCAAACTAACCCTAACCCTCACCCTCATCATAACCCTTACCCTAATCCTCAACCTAACCCTAAACTTAAACCGAACCCTAACTCTAAACCCAACCCTAACACTAGCCCTCACCCTCACCCTAACCCTCACCCTTACCGTAACCCTCACCCTCAGCCTAACACTGACCTTTAACCTTACCAACACCCTCACCCTAACCCTAACCCTAACCCTAACCCTAAACTTCACCCTAAAGCTCACACTAAAACTCAACCTCAAACTAGCCCTCACCCTAACCCTAATCCTAACCCTAACCCTCATCCTAACCCTTACCCTAACACTAACCCTAAACTTCACCCTCATCCTAACCCTAATACTAACACTAACCCTCAACCTAACCCTAACCCTCACCCTCACCGTAACCCTTACCCTAACCCGAAACCTAACCCTAAACTTAACCCTAATCCTAACCCTCTCCCTAACCCTAAAACTCACCCTTACCGTAACCCTCACCCTCAGCCTAACCCTCAACTTTAACCTTACCGACACCCTCACCCTAACTCTAACCCTAACCCTAATATTCAACCTCACCCTAACCCTTAACCTCACGCTCACCCTTAACCTCACCATAACTCTAGCCCTAACCCAAACAATAACACTTACCCTAACGCTAATCCTAACCATAACCATAACCCTCACCCTCAGCCTCAACCTCAGCCTAACTGTAAGCTTAAGCCTAACCCTAATCCTAACCCTCACCATAATTCTAACCCTAACCCTAAACCTAATTCTAACCGTCACCCTCACCCTAAACCTGACCATCAAGGTCACCCTAAACCTCACATTAACCCAAACACCAATCCTCAACCTAACCCTCATCCTATCCTTAACCCTAACCCTTACACTAACCCTAAACCTAATCCTAACCCTCACCCTTATCTTAACCCGCAACCTCAGCATAAACATCACATTTATCCTTACCATTATCCTCACTCTAACCTCACCCTAACCCTAAACCTCATCCTAACCCTCACCCTAACCGTAAACCTAACCATCATGCTAATCCGAACACTCACTCTCAACCTCACCCTCAGCCTAAACCTAAGCCTAAGCCTAAGCCTTACCCTAACCCTCACCCTCACCCGAGCCCTCAGCCTAACCGTAAGCCTAAGTCGAACCCTAACCCTAAACCTCACACTCACCCTCACCCTCACCCTAACCCTAACACTAACCATAACCCTAACCCTAAACCTCAAACTAACCCTCAACCTCACCTTAACCCTAACACTAACCTTAACCCTAACCCTCGACCTAACACTCCCCCTAAACCTAAATCTAACCCTAAACGTCACCCTAACCCTAACCCTAATCCTAACCCTAACCCTAAACCTAACCCTATCCCTCACACTAAGCCTCACACTCACCCTCACCCTCTCTCTCAATGTCACCCTCACCCTAGCCCTCACCCTAACCCTAATCCTAATCCTAATCCTCATCCTAACCCTCACCCTAAACCTAACCCTAAACTCACCCTAAACCTAATATTTACCCTAACACTCACCCTAAACGTCAACTTAACCCAAACCCTAAGTCTCACCCTAACCCTGAACCTAACCCTCAACCTAACCCTAACACTCACCCTCATGCTAACCCTCAGTCTAAACCTAGCCTAACCCTAATCCTAAACCTAACCCTCACACTCACCCTAAACCTTACCCTAAACCTAATCCTAACCCTAAGCCTAACCCTCACCCTCACCATAACCCTCACCCTAACCCAAAATCTAACACTAACCCTAACACTAACCCTCACCCTCAGCCTCACCCTAACCCTAATTCTAACCCTAAACCTCACCCTCACACTAACCGTAATCTGAACCCTAACCCTCAACCTATCCCTAACCCTAAGCCTCACCATAACCCTTACCCTAACCCTCCCCTTTACCCTAAACTTATCCCAAACCCTAACATTCACCCTAACCCTAACCCTCACCCTCAACCTCACCCTCAGCCTAACCCTGAGCCGAACCCTAAACCTAACCCTAACACACACACTCACCCTCACCCTAAACCTAATCCTAAACCTAACCTTAACCCTAACCCTAACCCTCCCCCTAACTCTCACCGTAACCCTAACGCTAACACTAACCCTAACCCTCAACCTAAACGTCACCCTAACCCTAACTCTAACCCTAAATTTTCCGCTCACCCTAAACCTAACTCTAACCCTAACCCAAACCCTGCACCTCAACCTAAACCTAAACCTAACCGTAACCCTTACCCTAACCCTAAACCTAAACCTAAACCTCATCCTAACCTTAACCCTAACTCTCAACCTCACCCTCACCATACCGTTACCCTAACCCTAACCCTAACAATAAACCTCACCCTAAACCTAACCCTCACCTTAACACTTACCCTCACACTAACACTAACCCTAAATCAAACACTAACTCTAACCATCACCCTAAAGCTCACCCTCACTCTAACCCTATTCCTTACCTCACTCTCACCCTAGCCCTCACCCTACCACTAACCCTCATTCTCACCCTAACACTCACCCTCACCCTCACCCTCAGCCTAACCCTAACCCTAATCCTAATCCTAATCCTAAACCTATCCCTAACCCTCACCCCCAACCTAACACTCACCCTTACCCTAACCCTAAAACTAACACTAACCCTAACCCTAAACCTCACACTCAGCCTCACCCTAAACCTAACGCTAAACCTAAACCTCACAGTCACCGTCACCATAACCCTAACCCTAACAATAAACCTCACCCTAACCCTAACCCTAAACCTCACCCTCACCCGAGACCTTACCCTAACCCTAATCCTAACCCTAACCCTCATACTAACCCTCCCCCTAACCCTAACCCTATCCCTTTCCCTAACCCTCAACCTCACCCTAACCCTCAGCCTACACCTAAGCCTAACCCTACACCTAACCCTAACACACACACTCACCCTCAACCTAATCCTAATCCTATCCCTAACCCTAACCTCAACCCTCCCCCTAACTCTCACCCTAACCATAACCCTAACCCTCACCCTAAGCCTAACTATAAACCTAAACCTCACCCAAACCCTAACTATAACCCTAACCTCAACCTAACTCTAGCCCTAACCCTCACCCTCACCGTAACCATAACCCTAAACCTAACCGTAACAATAATCCTAACCCTAATCCTAACCCTCACACTTACCATAACACTCACCCTAACCCATATCCTAAACCTAACACTTACCCTCATCCTAACACTAACCCTAACCCTAAAACAAACCCTCACACTCACCCTAAACCTAACCCTAACCCTAAACCTCAACCTAACCCTATCCCTATCCCTAGCCCTGATCCTAACCCTCATCCTAGCCCTCACCCTTACCCTAATCCTAACCCTAAACCTTAATCTAATCCTCGCCCTAGCACTAACACTAACACTCACTCTAACCCGAAGACTAACCCTAAAACTAACACAAACTCTCACCCTAAATCTCACCCTCATCCTAAACCTAAGTGTAAACCTAACCCTAAACCTAAACGTCATTCTAAACCTAACCCTAACTCTCACCCTCAGTGTTACTGTAACCTAACCCTAACCCTAACCCTAACAATAACCCTAACCCTAACCCTAACCCTAACCCTCACCCTTACCCTAAACTTAACCGAACCCTAACTCTCACCCTAACCCTAACCTAACACTCACCCTTACACTAACCCTCACCCTCACCCTCACCCTCAGCCTAAACCTAAGCCTAACCCTAAACCCAACCCTAACCCTCACACTCACCCTAAAACTTACCCTAATCCTAATCCAAACCCTAAGCCTAACCCTCACCCTCAACCTAACCCTCAACCTAACCCTAACTCTAACACTTATCCTAACCATAACCCTCAACCTCAGTCTCAACCTAACCCTAAATCTAACCCTAAACCGCAACCTCACACTAACCCTAAGCCTAAACCTCAACCTAACCCTAATCCTAAACCTCACCCTCAGCCTAGCCCTCACCCTAAACCTAATCCCATCCCTAACTCTCATCCTATCCCTCACCCTAATAATAACCCTAACCCTCACCCTCACCCTAACCCTAATCCTAACCCTAACCCTCAAACTAACCCTAACTCTCACCCTCACCGTAACCCTTACCCTAATCCTCACCCTAACCCTAAACTTAACCCGAACCCTAACTCTCAACCTAACCCTAACCCTAACCCTCACCCTAACCCTCACCCTTACACTAAACATCACCCTTAGCCAACCCTCACGTTTACCGTTACCATCACCCCCACCCTAACACTCACCCTAACCCTACACACTCAACCTCACCCTCATCCTAACCCTAACTCTAACACTAACCCTAACCCGAACGTTAATACTTAAACTCAACCTCAACCTCAGCTTAAACTTAAGGCTAACCCTAACCCTCACACTCACCCTAACCCTAACCCTAATCCTAATCCTAACCCTAACCCTAACCATCACCCTCTCCCTCAGCCTCAACCTAACCCTAATTCTAAACCTAAACCTCAACCTCACCCTTACTCGAAGGCTAACCCTAACCCTAACCCTAATTCTCCCTCTAACTTTCACCCTAACCCTAACCCTAACCTCAACCTCAACCTCAACCTAACCCTCACCCTAAACCTAACTCTAACCCTAAATCTCACACTCACCGTAACCCTCACTCTAACCCTAACCCAAAGTCTAAACCTTACCCTAACGCTTAACCTAAACCTCAACCTCAAACTAGCCCTCACCCTAACCCTAATCCTAACCCTAACCCTAATCCTAATCCTCACCCTAACACTAACCCTAACCTTCACCCTCACGCTAACCCTAATCCTAACACTAACCCTCAACCTAACCCTAACCCTCACCCTCACCATAACCCTTACCTAACCCTCGACCTAACCCTAAACTTAACCCGAACCCTAAAGCTCACCCCAACCCTAACCATAACCCTCACCCTAACCCTAACCCTCACCCTTACCGTAACCCTCATCCTCAGCCTAACCCTCACCTTTAACCTTACCGACACCCTCACCATAAACCTAACCTTAACCCTAAACCTCAACCTAACACTAACCCTCACCCTCACCCTCAAAATTACCATAATTCTACCCCTAAACATAACAATAACACTTACTCTAAGCCTAAACCTAACCGTAACCATAACCATAACACTCACCCTCACCCTCACCCTCAGCCTAAACCTAAGCCGAACCCTAACCCTAACACTCACCATAATCCTACGCTAACCCTAACCCTAACCCTAGCCCTAACCCTAAATCTAACCCTATACTTAACCCTAATCCTCAGCCTCACCCTCACCCTAACCCAAACCCTAACCCTAACCCTCAGCCTTACCCTAAGCCTAACCTTAAACCTAACCCTCACACTCACCCTCACCCTAACCCTAATCCTATACCTAACCCTATCCCTAACCCTAACCCTCACCCTAACACTCAACCTAACATTTACCGTCACCCTAACCCTAACCCTCATCCTAACCATAACCCTCACCCTTAACCTAACCCTCACCCTACCACTTAACGTCACCCTAAAACTAACCCTAATCTTAAAACTAACCCTAACCCTCACCCTCATCCTAGCCCTCACCCTAACCCTAATTCTAACCCTCAACCTCAACCTAAACCTGATCCACATCCTCACCCTAAACCTCACACTAACTCGAACACTAATCTTCAATCTAACTCTCATCCTATCCCTAACCCTAAACCTTACATTAACCCTAAAACTTACCCTAACCCTCACTCTTATCTTAACCCTCAACCTCAGCTTAAACCTCACCTTTACGTTTACCATCATCCTCACCCTAACCCTCACCCTAACCCTAAACCTCATTCTAACCCTCACCATAACCGTAAACTTAACCATCAACTTAACCCTAATCCTCACCATCAACCACACCATCAGCATAACCCTAAGCCTAAGCTTAACCCTTACCCTAACTCTCACCCTCACCCTAGATCTCACCTAACCCTAATCCTAATCCAAACCCTCATCCTAACCCTCACCCTAGCCCCAACCCTAACCTAATCTTCACACCCACCCTCACCCTCAGCATAACCTTAAGCCTAAGCCTAAGCCTTACCCTAACCCGAGCCCTCACACTTAACGTAATCCTAAACATCACCCTAACCCTAATCCTCACCCCAACCCTCACCCTCAGCCTAACCCTAAGACTAAGCCTAGCCCTAAACCTAAACCTCAACCTAACCCTCATCCTAACCTTAACCCAAACACTAACCCTAACCCTAACCCTCGACCTAACACTCACCTTAACCCTAAATCTAACCCTAAACCTCACCCTCACCCTAATCCTAAGCCTAACCTTAACCCTAACCCTCACACTCACCCTCACCCTAACCATAATCCTAAACCTAACCCTATCCCTAACACTAACCCTCACCCTAACCCTCACACTCACCCTCATCATAACTCTAAACCTCACCCTAACCATAACTCTAACCCTAACCCTAACCATAATCATAACCCTCACAGCCAACTTAACCCTAACTATAACACTAACAATAACCCTAACACTAACCCTAACCCTAACCCTAATCCTCATACCCACCCTGAAACTCAGCTTAACCATAAGCCTAACCCTAACCCTAACCCTAACCCTCAACATGACACTAACACTAACGGTAATATAAAAACCTAACCCTAACCCTAATCCTAAACCTAAACCTAATCCTCAACCCACCCACATCCTAACCCAAACCCTAACCCTAACCCTCACCCTAACACTAACTCTAATCCTAAACCTCACCCTCACCCTAACCCTAACCCTAAACCTAACCCTAAACCACACCCTAACCCTAACCCTCACCCTCAACCTCAACCTCACCGTAACTCTAAACCTAACCCTAACACTAACCCTAACCCTAACCTAACCCAAAACCTAACCCTAATCCTCAGCCTCACCCTCAAACTAACCCAAACCCTAACCCTAACCCTCACCCTAACTCTAAGCCTAACCTTAACCCTAAACCTCCCACTCACTCTCACCCTAACCCTAAACCTAAACCTAACCCTATCCCTAACCCTTACCCTAATCCTAACTCTAAACCACAATCTAACCTTCACCCTAACCCGAACCCTAACCCTCACCCTCATGCTCGGCCTAAGCCTAAGCCTAAGCCTGAGCCTAACCCTAACCCTAACTCTCACCCTAGTCCTAACACTAACACTAACCCTAAGTCTAACCCTAAATCTCACCCTCATCCTAAACTTAACTCTAACCCTAACACTAAAACTAAACCTCATCCTAACACTAACCTAAACCCTAACCCTAACCCTAACCCTAACCCTAACCCTAAAAATAACCCTAACCCTAACCGTCACCCTCAACCTCACCATAACCCTCACCCTAACCCTAACCCTCACACTAATACTTACCCTCAACCTAACATAAACCCAAAAGCTAACACTAACGCTCACACTAACCCTCAGCATCACCCTAACCGTAAACCTCACCCTAACAAAAACCCTAACCCTCATCTTCACCCTAAACCTCGCACTAACCCTAACCCTAATCCTCAATCTAACCCTCACCCTCACCCTAACCCTAACACTAACACTCACCCTAACCCTAAACCTCACACTTACTATAACCCTCATCCTCAGCCTAACCCTCAAATTTACCTTTACCTTCAATCCCACCCTAACCCTCACCCTAACCCTAACTCTACCCCTAAACCTCACCCTCACCTTAACCCTAACTCTAACCCTAACACTAATACTAAACTTCACCCTAACACTAACCATAACTCTCACCCTCACACTCAACGAAACCATAACCCTAACCCTAACAATAACACTAACCCTAAACCTCACCCTAACCATAAACCTAAACCTAAACCTAATCCTCACCCCAACACTTACCCTCACCCTAACACTAACCCTAACCCAAACACTAACCCTCACACTAACCCTAAACCTCACCTAATCCTAAACCTCACCATCACCCTAACCATAACACTCACATTCACCCTAGCCCTCACACTAACCCTACTTCTAAACCTGACCCTCACCCTAACCCTAACCCTCATCCTCACCCTAAACCTCACACTAACCCTAACCCTAATACTCAATCTAACCCTCACCCTGACCCTAACACTAACCCTTACCCTAACCCTAAACCTAACACTAACCCTCAGCCTAACCCTCAACCTCAGCCTAAACCTCACCTTTACCATTACCATCCTCACCCTAACCCTCACCCTAAATCTAATCCTCACCCTCACCGTAACCATAACCCTCAACTTAACCGTCACCCTAACCCTAACTCTAACCCTAATCCTTAATCTAACACTAACCCTAAACCTCACCCTCAACCTAGCCCTCACCCTATCCCTAATCCTCATTCTTACCCTCACCCTAAACCTAACCTTAACCCTTACCCTAACCCTAATCCTAACCCTAAACCTCAACCTAACCCTAACACTCAAGCTCACCACAAACCTAACCCTAAACCTCACCCTAACTCTAAACTAAATCAAACCCTAACTCACACCGTAAACCTAACCCTAAGCCTCATTCTCAACCTCACCCTCAGCCTAACCTTACACCTAAGCCTAACCCTAACCCTCACACTCACCCTAACCCTTATGCTAATCCTAATCCTAACCTTAAGCCTAACCCTCACTCTCAACCTAATCCTCACCCTAATCCTAAATCTAACATTAACCCTAACCCTAACCTTCAATCTCAGCCTCAAACTAACCCTAACTCTAACCGAAAACCTCACCCTAACCCTAACCCTAACCCTAACACTAAACCTCACCCTAACGCTAACCCTAAAGCTCAACCTCAAACTAGGCCTCACCCTAACCCTAATCTTAACCCTAACCCTCATCCTAACCCTCACCCTATCACTAACCCGAACCTTTACTCTCACCCTAACCCTAATCCTAACACTAACCCTCACCCTAACCCTAACACTCATCCTCACCGTAACCCTTACCCTAACCCTCAACATAACCCTAAACTTAACCTGAAACCTAACTCTCACCCCAACCCTTACTGTAACCCTCACCCTCAGCCTAACCCTTACCTTTAACATTTCCGACCCCCTCAACCTAAACCTAACTCTAACCCTAACCCTAAACCTAAACCTCACCCTCACCCTCACCTCACGATCAACCTCATCATAACTCTAACCCTAACCCTAACAATAACACTTACACTAACCCTAACCCTCACCCTAACCCTAACCATAACCCTCACCCTCAGCGTCAAACTCATCCTAAACGTAAGCCTACGCCTAACCCTTACCCTAACAGTCGCCATAATCCTAACCCTAACCCTAAATCTAACCCTAACCCTAACCCTAAACCTAACCCTAAATCCAAACCTAATCCTCAGCCTCACCCTCACCCTGACCCAAACCTTAAAACTAAACCTCACCCTAACCCTAAGCCTATCCTTAACCCTAACCCTCACACTCACCCTCAACCTAATTATAATCCTAAACCTAACCCTATCCCTAACACTAACCCTCAGCCTAACACTCACCATAACATTTACCCTCACCCTAACCCTAACCCTCACACTAACTATAACCCTCACCTTAACCCTAACCCTCACCCTACCACTTACCGTCACCCTAACACTAACCCTAACTCTAAAACTAACCCTCACACTAACCCTAACCCTCACCCTCACCCTAGCCCTCACCCTAACCCTAATTCTAACCCTCACCCTCACCCTAAACCTGACCCTCATCCTCACACTAAACCTCACACTATCCCTAACACTAATCCTCAATCTAACCCTCATCCTATACCTAACCCTAACCCTTACACTAACCCTAAACCTAACCCTAACCCTCACCCTTATCTTAACCCTCACCCTCAGCATAAACCTCACATTTACCCTTACCATCATCCTCACCCTAACCTCACCCTAACTCTAAACCTCATCCCAACCCTCACCCTAACCGTAAACCTAACCATCACGCTAACCCTAACCCTCACCCTCAACCTCACCCTCAGCCTAACCCTAAGCCTAAGCTAAGTCTTACCCTAACCCTCACCCTCACCCGAGCCCTCAGCCTTACCCTAATCCTAACGATCACCCTAACCCAAATCCTCACCCCCACACTCACCCTCAGCCTAACCCTAACCCAAACCCTAAACCTCCCCTTAAACCTAACCCTAATCCTAAACCTCAACCTAACCCTAAACCTAAACCTAACACTCACCCTAACCCTAACGCTAACCGTCACCCTTAGCCTAACCCTCACGTTTACCCTTACCGTCACCCCCACCCTAAACCTCACCCTAATCCTAACAATCAACCTAACACTCACCCTAACCCTAACTCTACCCCTGAACCTCACCCTCACCCTAACCCTAACTCTAACACTAATCATAACACTAAAGCACATCCTAACGCTAACCCTAACCCCCAAACTAACGCTAACACTCACCCTCACCCACACCCTCAGCCTAAACCTAAGGCTATCTCTAACCCTCACACTCCCCCTCTCCCTAACCGTAATCCTAATCCTAACCCTAACCCTAACACACAACCTCACTCTAACCCTCACCCTAACCCTAACTCTAACACTAACACTAAGCCAAACCCTCACCCTAACACTCACCCTAACCCTATCTCTAACCCTAAACCTCTAACTCACACTGACCCTAACTCTAACCCTAAACCTCACGCTAACCCTAACCATAAACCTCAACTTCTCCCTAGCCCTCACCCTAACCCTAATCCTAAACCTAACCTTCATCCTAACCCTCACACTAACCCTAACCCTAACACTCACCCGAACCCTAACCCTCCCCCTCAACCTAACCCTCAGCCTAAACCTAAGCCTAACCCTAAACCTAACACTAACCCACCCACTCACCCTCAACCTAACCCTAATCCTAACCATAACTCTAAGACTTAACCTCACCCTAATCCTAAAACTAAAACTAACCCTAACCCTAACCCTCATCCTTAACCCTCACCGGAACCCTAACTCTAACCCTACACCTCACACTCACCCTAACCCTAACTCTAACCCTAACCTTAACCCTAAACCTCCCCTAAATCTAACCCTCATCATGACCCTCACCGTAACCCTAACCCTAAACCTCACAAAAACCCTAAAACTAACCCTAAACGTCACCCTAACCATAACCCCCAACCTAACACTAACCCTCACGCTAACACTTACCCTCACACTACCACTAACCCTAACTCTAACACTAACCCTGACAGTAACCCTAACTCTCACCCTAACCCTAAACCTAACCCTCACCCTAACCCTAACACTCAGCCTCACCCTAGTCCCCACCCCAAACTTAATTCTAACCGTAACCCACACCCTAACCTTAACCCTCATCCTCACACTAAACCTCACACTAACCCTAACCCTAATCCTCAATCTATCCCTCACCCTCACCCTATCACTCAACCTAACCCTAACCCTCATCCAAATACTCACCCTAACCCTAACCCTATCCATCTCCCTAACCCTAAACCTCACCCACACCCTCACCCTAGCCCTCACCCTAAACCGATTCCTAAACCTAAACATCATCATAACCCTCACCCGAGCCCTAATCCTAAACATCACCCAAAACCTATTCCTAACCCCCAAGATCACCCTCAGCCTAACCCTAAGCCTAAGCCTATCCCTAGCCATAACCCTCACCCTCAGCCTCACCCTCACTGCAAACTTAACCCAAAACATAACACTAAAAATAACCCTAATTTAAACCATAACCCTAACCCTAATCCTCATCCCACCCTCACCCCCAGCCAAACCATAACCCTAACACTAACCCTCTCAATGAAAGCCTAACCCTAACACTAACCCTAACCCAAAACCTCACCATAACCTTAAACCTAATCCTAAACCTCATCCTCACCCTCACCCTAACCCAAACTCTAAACTTAACCCTCACCCTAAACCTAAGCCTAACCCTAACCCTCACCCTAACCCTCACCCTAGCCCTAATCCTAACCCTAATGCTAACCCTAAACCTCACCCTAACCCTCACCCTAATGCCACGCCACGTACACTTGGTTGAAACATTTGTAATGAAAGGTTCTGGACAGGAGTGGAGCCTGGCATAGACTCAAGCCCCAGGCATCCCCCAGGAGTTGGTGGAGAACTGGATTCCCTAAAAAAGACAATCTGGTCAGAATTAACCCGTTGTTCTCTGAGAAAGAGAAGTTCCAGTGTGACTGCTGCTCACCACAGTGACCCAGGGCCCAGTGGCAGGATGCCTGCCCTGTGCCCTGACAAGTCCCACCTGGGAGAGCGTCTGTCCTGCCTCCAGGCCAACTCAGGCCTGCCATTGTATACAACAACTCTTGTTTCCTCCTCTAACAAGCAGCTCAGTATCCAACCACTATGGGAACCCAGTCCGAGAGGCACAATGGAGAGGAAGCTGCCGAAGCAAGCATTTGGAAAGGAGCAGAGATCACAGCAGGCAAAGCAGCCATGAAGATGTGTCTGCAAGGAGTCCTTAGCTGGGTTCAGCAAAGAGAAGCCAGCGCAGGTGGGCGGAGCACTTCCATAAAGCTGCCTGTGGTGGACAGATGGCTTCTGATTTGACCTCGACAACAGAATAAGGGACTGCAAGTTCAATGAATAGTCTCTGGCCAGAGAAACAAGGTCAAACACTTAAGTTTCTTCACTTCCAGTGGTTCCTGGTATTTCCAGCTGAGTGGACATCTTTCTGTGACCAGTGGGTGCCACCCCACCTTCTGCGGAGTCTGCGTGAGAGATTGTGTTGGACAAAGAGCTTCAAGGAAGCATGCCCCCAGGAAGGGGATGTTGGTTCAAGGCTTCCCATACACTTGGCTGCACCTTTATAGCCTCTACCTTTATTCTTACTATATTCTTCTTGGCTGTACATTCGTTGCCTTTATTCTCATTTTGGCTATTTTTCCATTGATCCGTGAACAGAGCATGTTGTATTTTTCCAGTCCAATAGAGATGGCTTCTCTAAAGTAATAAAGACTAAGGCCAAAGATTAAATGTGGGCAATCCCCCAATCAATCTATCATCTGATGTGACGTTGCCTCCAGAAACTCCTACAACTTCACAAGCGGTTTTACAGCTCATGAATAGTAAATATAAAGACTTAAAATTTCTAGATATGTCTAATAGACAAAATCAATAAACTAAACTAAGTTAAAAAGAGTTATCCCAGTAGTTTAGAGAGTTCTAAAAAGAAGGGACCTCTGATTATAAAAGAAAAAGAAAGATTCTCCCAACAGTTATGATTAAGTTTAGTCCAACTTACATTATAGGGAATAGATGGTGTTTTCACACAAAATATAAAGTTAGTAACATATTTCCTGTACCAACCAAGAACCATTTCCTTATACAGGAGCTTATAAAGATGAAATTAGTTGGATAAAATTAAAAAGAGTATAATGTAAGTACAGCCCTGTCTTAGGTTTGTTAATTATTAAACATAAAAAAGGCTGAATAGATGACGTATTCTATTAAACAATATGCTAGACTTGTTTCGCACCACTTAGCTTAAACAGTTGGTGGGATAGTCATTAATTTTCATGTAATTCATCAATGCTTTCCCTTTTAAAAAATTGATTACGTGCTTAAATAAACAAAGAATCTATGTCACAATCACACACTGTATAAAAATGTTAATTCTCCTCAATAAAGATACACTCAGATGCAACTCTTTTGAGTCTGTGTCTGTTTGTCACTTCGCCGACTCCTTTGCCCACCTATCCCGAGATCCCTGTCCCGTCGGTCCCAGTGCTCCGGCCGAGCTGGTCCGTCGCACCCTAACCCTAACCCTAACCCTCACCCTAACCCTAACCTTAACCCTCAACTTGATTCTCGGACTAAGCCTAACCCTAAGCCTAATCCTAACCCTAAACCTCACCGTAACCCTAATTGTAACACTAAGGCTAACTCTAACCCTAAACCTCACTCTCACCTTAACCCTAACTCTAACCCTAACCCTAAACCTAACCCTCATCCTAAACCAAAACATAACCTTCACTCTCACCCTCACTATAACTGTAACTCTAACCCTAACCCTAAAAATAATCCCAACCTTCACCCGAACCATAACCCTCACCCTAACCCAAACCCTCACCCTAACAAATACCCTCAACCTAACACTAACAATAACCCTAACACTAACCCTCACACTAACCCGAATCCTAACCCTACGCCTCAACCTAACCCTCACCCTCACACTAAACCTAACACTAACCCTAAACTTAACCCTCACCCTAACCCTCCCCATAAAACTATATCTAACCCTAAATCTCACCCTCAACTTAACCCTAACCATAACCATAACCATAAACCCCACCATAACCCTAACCCAAACCCTCAGCAATACTCTCACCCTCACCATAAATCTAAACATAACACTAACAATAACACTAACCATAACCCTAAACATAACCCTAAACCTAAGCCCAACCCTAATCCTAACACTCACCCTCACCCTAACCCTAATCCTTACCCTAAACCTCACCCTAACACTAACCCTCACCCTCACCCAAAACCTAGCACTAACCCTAACCCTAACCCTAAGCCTAATCTTCATCCTAACCCTCACCCTAACCCTAACATTAACCCACACCCGCAACCTTACCCTCACCCTCACCGTAAATCTAACCCTAACCCTAGCAATAACACTAACCCAAACCCAAACCATCACCCTAACCGTAATCCTCACCCCCACCCTCACCCTAAGCTTAAGCCTAACACTCACACTAACCCTCATACTCACCCTCACCCTAACCCTAATCCTAAACCTAAACCTATCCCTAAACCTCAACCTAACCCTAAACCTCCCCCTAACCCTAACACTAAACCTAACCCTAACCCTCACCCTAACCCTCCCCCTCACCCTAACTCTAACCCTAAACCTCACCCTCACCCTAACCCTAACCCTTACCCTAAAACTCACTCTAAACCTCACCCTAACCAAAACCCTCATCCTCACCCTCAACCTCACCGTAACTCTAACCCTAAAACTAACTTTAATACTAACCCTAACCCTAACACTAAACCTGACCCTAACAATAACCCTCACCCTCAGCCTCAGCCTCACCGCAAACTTATCCCTAATCATAACACTAACAATAAACCAAACCCTAACCCTAACCCTAAACCTAACCCGCACCCGCACCCTCACCCTCACCCTCAGCCTAACCCTAGGCCTAAGCCTAACCCTAACCCTAACCCTCACCATAATCCTAACCCTAAACCTAAACCTAACCCTAACCCTAACCCTAAACCTCAGCCTCACCTACACCCTTACCCAAACCCTAACCCTAACCGTCAGCCTAACCCTAAGCCTAAACCTAAACCTAACCCTAACCCTAACACTTACCCTCACCCTAACACTAACCCTAACTCTCACACTAACCCTCACAGTAACCCAAACTCTCACCCTAACCCTAAACCTCACCCTAACCCTAACCCTCATCCTCACTCTAAACCTCACACTAACCCTAACCCTAATCCTCAATCTATCCCTCACCCTCACCCTAACTCTCACCCTAAACCTAACCCTCATCCAAACACTCACCCTAAACCTAACCCTATCCATCACCCTAACCCTAAAACTCACCCTCATACTCACCCTCAGCCTAAACCTAAGCCTAAGCCAAAGACTAACATTAACACTCACCCTCACCCTAGCCCTCACCCTAAACCTAATCCTAACCCTAACCCTCATCATAACCCTCACCCTAACCCTAATCCTTACCATCATCCAAAACCTATTCCTAACATCCAAGATCACCCTCAGTCTAACCATAAGCCTAAGCCTAACCGTAGCCATAACCCTCACCCTCAGCCTCACCCTCACTGCAAACTTAATCCAAAACATAACACTAAAAATAACCCTAATTTAAACCCTAACCCTAACCCTAATCCTCACCGCACCCTCCCATTCAGCCTAAACCTAAGCCTAAACCTAGGCCTAACCCTAACCTTCACTGTTACCCTAACCCTAACCCTAAACCTAAACCTAACCCGAAACCTAAACCTAGTCCTCAGCCTCACCCTCACCCTAACCCAAACCCCAACCCTAACCCTTACCCTAACCCTAACCCTCACTGTCACCCTCACAGTAACCGTAACCCTAAACCTAACCCTAACAATAGCCCTAACCCTAATATTAACCCTCATCCTAACCATAATCCTCACCCTAACCCAAACCCTCACCCTAACACTTAACCTCACCCTAACACTAACCCTAACCCTAACATTAACCCTCACACTAACCCTAACCCTATCCCTAAACCTAAACCTCAACCTAACCCTCAACCTCACCCTAACCCTAACACTAACCCTATCCCTAACCCTCACCTTAACCCTCTCCCAAACCCTATATCTAACCCTAAACCTTACACTCACCATAACCCTAACCCTAACCCTAAACCCAACCCTAATCCTAATCCTAACCCTCACCCGCACCCTCACCCTCACTGTAACTCTAACCCTAACCCTAACAATAACACTAACCCTAACCCAAAACATCACCCTAACCCTAATGCTCACCGCCACCCTCACCCTCAGCCTAACCCTAAACCTAACCCTAACACTATCCCTAATCCTCACCCCCACCCTCACCCTCAGCCTAACCCTAACACTAAACCTCACACTAACCCAAATGCTAACACTCTCCCTCACCCTAGCCCTCACTCTAAATCTAATCCTCAATCTAACCCTCACCCACACCCTTCCCCTAACCCTAACCCTGACGCTAACTCTAATTCTACCCCTAAACCTCACCCTCACCATAACCCTAACTCTAACCCTAAACCTAAAACTGAACCTCACCCTCACCCTAAACCTAACCCTCACCCTAAACCTAACCCTCACCCTCACCCTCACCCTCAGCCTAAACCTAAGGCTAACACTGACCCTAACCCTAACCCACACACTTAGCCTAACCCTAACCCTAATCCTTATCCTAACCCTAAACCTAACCCTCACCCTCACCCTAACCCTAATCCTAACCCTAACCCTAACCCTCAACCTCAGCCTCACACTAACCCCAATTTTAACACTAAACCTCACCCACATCCTAACCTAACACTAACCATAACCCTAACCCTCCCCCTAACTCTCAACCTAACCCTAACACTAAGAATAACCCTAACCCTAAACCTCAACCTAACCCTCACCGTAACCCTAACTCTATCCCTAAACCTCACCCTCACCCTAACCCTCACTCTAACCCAAACCCAAACCCTAATCCTCACCCTGACCCTAACCTAAACTTCACCCTCACCCTCACAGTAACCGTAACCCTAAACCTAACACTAAACCTATCCCTAACACTCACCCTAACCCTCTCCCTAACCCTATATTTAACCTTAAACTCAACCTCACCCTAACCCTTACCCTAACCTTAAACCCCACTCTAACCCTAAACCTAACCCTCAACCACACTCTCACCATCACTGTAACTCTAACCCTAACCCTAACAATAACACTAACCCTAACCCGAAACATCACCCTAAACCTAATGCTCACCGCCACCCTCACCCTCAGCCTAACCCTAAACCTAACCCTAACACTATCCCTAATCCTCACCCCCCACCCTCACCCTCAGCAAACCCTAAGCCTAAGCCTAACCCTCACCCTCACCCTCACCCTAACCCTAGTCCTAAACCTCACCTTATCCCTAAACCTCAAACTAACCCTCATCCTAACCCTAACCCTAACCCTCACCCTAACCCTAATCCTCAACCTAACCCTCACCCTAAACCTAACTCTACCTCGAAACCTCACACTCACCATCAGCTTAAACCTAAGGCTAAGCCTAAGCCTAATCCTAACCCTCACACTCACTCTAACCATAACCCTAATCCTAACCCTTACCCTAATCCACACCCTTACCTTAACCCTCACCCTAACCCTAACCTTAACACTAACCCTAAACCTAACCCTCACCCTCAGCCTTACCCGAATCCTAATTCTAACACTAAACTGCACCCACATCTTAACGCTAATGCTAACCTAACCCTAACCCTAACCCTAAACCTCCCCCTAACTCTCAACCTAAAGCTAACACTAACACTAACCCTAACCCTAAACCTCAACCTAACCCTCAACCTCACCCTAACCCTAACACTAACCCTATCCCTAACCCTCACCTTAACCCTCTACCTAACCCTATATCTAACCCGAAACCTCACCGTCACCCTAACCCTAACCCTAAACCCCACCCAAACCCTAACCCTAAACCTCACCCTCACCCTCAAACTAACTGTAACTATAACCTTGACCCAAACAATAACACTAACCCTAACCCGAACCATCACACTAAACCTAATGCTCACCTCCACACTCACACTCAGCCTAACCCTAAACCTAACCCAAAAACTAACCCTGATCCTCACCCCCACCCTCACCCTCAGGCTAACCCTAAGCCTAAGGCTAACCCAAACCCTCACCCTCACCCTATCCCTAATCCTAAACCTAACCCTATCCCTAAATCTCAAACTAACCCCCACCCTCACCCTCACCCTAACACTAACCCTAACCCTAAACCTCACTTTAACTCTGCCCCTAACCCTAACTCTAACCCTAAACCTCATCCTCACCCTAATCCTAAACCTAACCCTAACCCTAACCCAAACCCAAACCCTCAACCTAACGCTAGCCCTAACCCTAAACCTAACCCTAAGCCTAACCATAAACTTAACAGTAATGCTCAGCCTCACCCTCACCCTAACCCAAACTCTTAAACTAACCCTCACACTCACCTTCAGCCTAACCCTAAGCCTAACCCTCACCCTATCCATAACCTTCATCGTAACCCTCACTCTAACCCTAAGCCTAACCCTCAATGTAACCCTAACCCTAATCCTAAACCTAACACTAATCCTCAGCTTCACCCTCACACTAACCCAAAACCTAACCCTAAACCTCACCGTAACCCTAAGCCTAATGGTAACCCTAACCCTAACCCTCTCCCTCACCCTCACCCTCACCCTACCCCTAATCCTAACCTAACCCTATCCCTAAACCTAACCCTCAGCCTAGCCCTCACCCTAACCCTAATCCTAACCCTAAACCTCATCCTAACCATCACCCTAACCCTAACACTACCCCTCACCCTAACCCTAACCCTAACCCTCACCCTCATGCTCGGCCTAAGCCTAAGCCTAAGCCTAAACCTAAGCCTAACCCTAAACCTCACCCTCACCCTAACCCTAACATTAACCCTAATTCTAGCTGTAAACCTCACTCTCAACCTAACCCTAATTCTCACCCTAACCCTAAAGCTAAACCTCATCCTAACCCTAACCTAACCCTCAGCATCACCCTAACTGTAACCATAAGCCTACCCCTAAACATAACAATAACCCTAAACCTAACCCTAAACCTTTACCTATCCATAACCCTCACCCTAACCGTAACCCTCACTCTAACACTTACCCTCACCCTAACAGGAACTCTAACCCTAACACTAACCCTCACACTACATCTAACCATCACCCTAACCCTAAACCTCACCCTAAACCTGACACTAACCCTCACCCTCACCCTAGACCTCACCCTAACCCTAACCCTCATCCTCACCCTAAACATCACAATAACCGTAACACTAATCCTCAATCTAACCTTCACCCACATCCTTCCCATAACCCTAAACCTCACTATATCCCTAACCCTCACCGGACCGTAACTATTACCCTCAGCCTAACCCTCAAGTTTGCCCTTACTGTCACCCCAACCCTAACCCTTACCCTAACCCTAAAACTCACCTAACCCTCACCCTAACCCTAACTCTACCCCTAAACCTCACCCTCAACCTAACCCTAACTCTAAATCTAAACCTAACATTAAACCTCATTCTAAAGCTAACCCTAACCCTCACACTAACCCACACTATAAACATAAACCTAACCCTAACCCTAACAATAACCCTAACCCTAACCCTCACCTTAACCATAACCCTCACCCTAACACTTACTCTCACCCTAACCCTAACCCTAACCCTAACACTAACCCTTACACTAACCCTAACCCTCACCCTAATCCTAAACCTCACCCTAACCCTAACTCTAATCCTAACCCTCACCCTCACCCTAGCCCTCACCCTAAGCCTAATTCTAACCCTCACCCTCAACCTAACCCTATCCCAATTCCTCACCCTAAACCTCACATTAAACCTAACCCTAATCACTTAATTAACCATCACCCTAACCCTAACCCTAACCCTAAACCTAAACCTATCCGTAACCCTCAACCTTATTTTAACCCTCACCCTCAACCTAAACCTCCCCTTTACACTTACCATCATCCTCACCCTCACCCTAAACATCATCCTAACAGTCACCCTAACTGTAAACCTAACCATGACCCTAAACCTAACCCTCACCCTCACCCTAGCCCTCACCCTAACCCTAATCCTAAACCTAACCCTCATCCTAACCCTCACCTTAACCCTAACCCTAATCATCACCCTAACCCTAACACTCAACCCCATCCTCACCCTCAGTCTCACCCTAAACCTAACCCTAACCCTAACCCTGACATTCACCCTCACACTAACCCTAATCCCAACCCTAACCCTAACCCTAACCCATAACCTCAACCTAACCCACACCCTAACCTTAACCCTAACACTAACCCTAACTATAAACCACGAACTAACACTCCCCCTAACCCAAATCTAACCCTAAACCTCACCCTCACCATAACCCTAATACTACCCCTAAACCTAAACCTTACCCTAAACCTAACCCTAACCCTCACCCTCACCCTCACCCTCACCTTGAACTTAACGCTAACACAAACCCTAACAATAACACTTATCCTAACCCTAAACCTAACAGTAACCCTAACCCTAACCCTCATCCTAAAACTCACCCTCACCCTCAGCTTAACCCTAAGCCTAAGGCTATCCCTAACCCTCACACTTACCCTCACCCTAACCCTAACCATAACCCTAAATCTTAACCTCAACCCAAGCCTCACCCTAACCCTAACCCTCACCCTCACCCTCACCGTAACTGTAACCCTAAACCTAAACCTAACAAAAACCCTAAACCTAATCCTAACCCTCAACCTAACCATAGCCTTCACCCTAACCCACACCACACCCTAACACTTAACCTCACCCTAACACTAACCCTAATCCTTACACTAACCCTCACACTAACCCTAACCCTAACCCTAAACCTCAACCTAAACCTCACCCTCACCCTAACCCTAACACTAACCCTTACACTAACCCTCCCACTAATCCTCCCCCTAACACTATATCTAACCCTAAACCTCACCCCCACACTCACCCTAACCCAAACCCTAACCCTTACCCTAACCATAACATTCACCCTCACCCTAAACTCCAACATAACCCTTACCATCACCCTAACACTAACCCTGAACCTAACACTCACCCTCACACTAACCCTAACCCTCACCCTAATCCTAAACCTCAACCCTAACCCTAAAACTAAGCCTAACCCTCACCATCATCCTAGCCCTCACCCTATCCCTAATTCTAACCCTCATCCTCACCCTAAATCTCACACTAACCCTAATCCTAACCCTAATCCTCAATTTAAACCTCACCCTCACCCTAACCCTAACCCTTACCCTAACACTAAACCTAACACTAACACACACTTATTTTAAGCCTCACCCTCAGCCTAAATCTCACCTTTACCATTACCATCATCCTCACCATTATACTACCCCTAACCCTAAACCTCACCCTAACCCTCACCCTAACCGTAAACCTAAACATCACCCTAACCCTAACCCTCACCCTGAACCTGACGCTCAGCCTAACCCTTAGCCAAGCCTAACCCTTACCCTAACCCTGACCCTCACCCTAGCCCTCATGCGAAACCTAATCCTAACCCTAAACCTCATCCTAAACCTCAACATAACCCTAACCCTAACCATCATCCCAACCATAATCCTCACCCCCACACTCACCCTCACCCTAACCCTAATCCTAACCCTAACTCTAACCCTAATCCTAACCCTTAACCTCAAAGTAACCCTCACCCTAAACTTAACCCTAACACTAATCCTAACCCTAACCCGGGAAAAACCCTCTCTCTAACCCTAAATCTAATCCTATACCTCAATCTCACCCTAACCCTAATCCTAACCCTAACACTAAACCTCACCCTAAACCTAACGCTAAACCTCACCCTATCCCTAACCGATAAACTTCACCCTCACCCTAACCCTAATTCTAACCCTAACCCTAACAATAAACCTCACCCTAAACCTAAACCTAACCCTCAACCTAAACCTAACCCTAACCCTCACCCTCATATTCAGCCTAAACCTAAGGCTAACCCTAACCCTAAGCCTTACACTAACCCTAAAGCTAATCCTAATCCTAATCCTACCCTAACCCTAATCCTCACCGTCACCCTAACCCTCACCCTAACCTTAACCCTAACACTAACCCTAACATTAACCCTCACCCTCAGCTTCACCCTAACCCTAATTTATCCCTAAACCTCACCCTCACCCTAACCCTAATGCTAACCCTAAGCCTCACTCTAACACTAACCCTCCCGCTAACTCTCACCTTAACCCTAAGACTAACACTAAACCTAACCCTAACACTAAACCTCACCCTAACACTAACCCTAACTCTCACCCTCACCATAACCCTCATCCTCACACTCACCCTCAGCCTAACATTTCGCCTAACCCTAATACCAACCCTAAACCTAACACTAACCTAACTCTTACCCTAACACTCACCCCAACCCTAACCCTAACCCTCACCCTCACCCTAGCCCACACCCAAACCCTAAGACTAAGATTAACCGTCACCCTTACCCTCACGCTAACCCTAACCCCAACACTCACCCGAACCATAACCCTCACCCTAACTCTAATCCTAATCCTAACCCTAACCGTATCACTCACACTCACCCTCACCTTAACCCTAATCCTAATCCTAACCCTAACACTAACCCTCACCCCCACACTAAACCTCACCTTAACCCTAACCCTAACAGTAACCTAACATTAACCCTAACCCTAACCCTCACCCTAACCTTATCTCTAACCCTAAACACCACCTTCACCATAACACAAACCCTAACCCTAATCCTAAACCTCACCCTAAACATATACCTTACCCTAACACTTACGCTAACCCTAACACTAACACTAACACTAACCCTCACACTAACGCTAACCATCACCCTAAACCTAAACCTCAACCTAACCCTAACCCTAACCCTCAACTTGACCCTATCCCTCACCCTAACCCTAACCTTCATCCTCACCCTAAACCTCACAGTAACCCTAATACTAATCCTCAATCTAACCCTCACACTCACCCTAAACCTTACCCTCATCGTCACCCTTACCATAACCCTCACCCTCAGCCTAACCCTCACCTTTACTCTTACTGTCACCCTCATTCTAACCCTCACCCTAATCCTAACCCTCATCCTAACCCTCACCCTTACTGTAACACTAACCATCACCCTAACCGTAACCCTCACCCTCACGTTCAGCCACAGCCTAACCCTAAGCCTAAACCTAAACTTAAACGTCACACTCACCCTAGCCCTCACCCTAACCCAAATCCTAACCCTAACCCTCATCATAACACTCAACCTAACCATACCCAGAAACATCATTCTAAACCTAAGCCTCATCCCCAACCTCACCCTCAGCCTAACCCTAAACCTAAGGATAACCCTAACCCTAACCCTTACACTCACCCTCACACTAACCCTAATCCTAAGCCTAACCCTAACCCTAAACATAAACCTCAACCTAACCCTCACTCTAACCCTAACCCTAACCCTCACCTTAGTCCTCACAATAACCCTCAATCCAAACCTAACCCACACCCTCACCATAACCCAAAAGCTCACCCTGAACCAAACCCTAACCCTTAACCACACCTTCACCCTAACCCTACCCCTAGCCATAAACCTTACCCTAAGCCTGACACTTACCCTCACCTTCACCCCAGCCCTCACCTTAACCCTAATTGTATCCCTAACCCTCATCCTAAACCTCACCCTAAACCTAACCCTAAACCTCACCCTAACCCTAAACCTCACAATCACCCTAAACCAAACCCTAGTCCTAACCCTCACCCTAACCCTAAGCCTAACCCTAACACTAACCCTAACCCTCACACTCACCCTCAACTTAAACCTAACCCTAAGCCTAACCCTAACCCTCACCCTTACCCTCACCTTCACCCTCAATGAACTCTAACCTTAACTCTAACAATAACACTAATCCTAACCCTAAAACTAACCTTAACCCTAATCCTATCCATAAATCTCACCCTCAGCCTCCCCCTCACTGCAATGTCACCATAATCATAACAATAACAGTAATCCTAACCCTAACCCTAATCCTAAACCTCACCCTAACCCTAACACTAATCCTAACCCTAACCCTCACCCTAACCCTAACCCTAACCCTCACCGTAACCCTAACCCTCATCCTAACCCTGACCCTAACCCTCACACAAACGCTAAACCTCACCCTAACACTAACCTTAACCCTCACCCTCACCCTAGCCCTCACCCTAACCATAATCCTAACCCTAATCCTCATCCTAACTATTACTCTAACCCTTACCCTAACCCTCACCCTAACCCTAATCCTAACCCTACCCCTCTCCCTAACTCTAACCCACACCCTGACCATAACCCTAACCCTTACCCTCACCCTGACCCTAAACTTAACCCGAAACCTAACTCTCACCCAAACGCTAACCCTAACCCGAACCCTAACCCTAACCCTCACCCTCATCCTCACCCTCACCAAAACCCTAATCCTAAACCTAACCCTATACTAACCCTAACCCTCACCCTAACCCTCAATCTAACCCTAACCCTAACCCTAAACCTAACACTAACCATCACACTATCCCTCATCTTAACACTAACTCTAACCCTAAACCTCAGTCTCACCCTAACCCTCACCCTCACCTTCATGCTCAACGTTTCACTAAGCCTCACACTAACCCTAACCCTAACCGTCACACTCACCCTCACCCTAACCGTAAACCTAATCCTAACCCTAAACCTAACCTTCACCCTAACCCTCACCTCACCCTAACCCTAACCCTAACAATAACCCTAAACCTAAAACTCACGCTATCCCTCACCCTAACCCTAACTCTAACCCTAAAGCTCACCCTCACCCTCACCCTAACCCTAACCTAAAACATCACCCTCACCCTAGCCCTCACCCTAAGCCTAACCCTAACCTAAACCCTAACCTGAACCCTAAACCTACCCCTACCTCTAACCCTAAACCTCACCCTAACCCTAACACTTACCCTCACACTCACCCTAGCCCTCACCTTAACCCTAATTGTATCCCTAACCCTCATCCTAACCCTCACCCTCACTCTAACCCTAACCCTCCTAACCGTAAACTTAATTCTAATCCTCAACCTAACCCTAAACCTGACCCTCACCGTAACTCCAACCCTAAACCTCACCCTATCCATAAACCTAATCTGAAACCTAAACCTCACCGTAACCCTCACCCTAACCCTCACCCTAACCCTAGCCCTCATCCAAATCCTAATCCTCACCCTAACCCTCATCCTAAACCTAACCCTCATGCTAACCCTCACCCTAACCCTAAACTTAACCCTCACCTAACCTTAACCCTCACATTCAACATAACCCTTAGCCTAACCCTAAGCCCAACCCTAAACCTAACCCTAACCCACACACTCACCCTCACCCTCACCCTAATCCTAACCCTAATCCTAACCATCACCCTCAACCTAGCCTTCACCCTAATCCTAATCCTAGCCCTAACCCAAACTCTAACCTTAACCCTAAACCTAAACCTCACCCTAAACTTAACCCTAACCCTCAGCCTCACTGTAAGGGTAACCCTAACCCTAACCCTAAAAAGAACTCTAACCCTAACCCTAACCCTCACCCTAACACTTACCCTCACCCTTACACTAACCCTAACCATAACACTAACCTTCACACTAATCTTAAACCTCAACCTCAACCTAAACCTCACCCTAACCCTAACCCTAAACCTAACGCTCACCCTAGCCCTCACCCTAATCCTAATTCTAACCCTAACCCTCACCCTAAACCTAACCCTCATCCTCACCCTAAACCTCACACTAACCCTAACCCTAATTCTCAATGTAACCCTCACCCTCACCCTACCCTAACCGTAACCCTTACCCTAACCCTCACGCTAACAATAACCCTTACCCTTATCTTAATCCTCACCCTCAGCCTAACCCTCACCTTTACGCTTACCATCACCCTCACTTTAACCCTAACCCTCACGCGAAACCTCATCCTAACCTTAAACCTAACCATCACCCAAACACTAACCCACACCTTCAACCTCACCTTCAGACTAACTCTAAGCCTAAGCCTATACCTAAACCTAATAATCAACCTCACCCTAGCCATCACCCTAACCCTAATCCTAACCCTAACCCTCATCCTAACCCTCAACCTAACCCTAACTCTAACCATCACCCAAACCCTAATCCTCACGCCCAAGCTCACACTCAGCCTAAACCTAAGCCTAAGCCTAACCCTAACAGGAACCCTCACACTCACCCTCACCATCACCCTCACCCTAACCCTAACTGTAACCCTAACCGTAAACCTCAACTTAAACCTCACCCTAACCCTAACCCTAACACTAACGCTAACACTAAACCTCACCCTAAACCTCCCACTAACCCTAACAGGAACCCTCACACTCAACCTCACCCTAACGCTAATCCTAACCCTAACCCTAAACCTCACCCTAACACTAACCCTAACTCTCACCCTTACCCTCACCCTCACCCTCACCATAACTCTAACCCTAACCCTAACAATAACACTAATCCTAACCCTAAACCTAACCCTAACACTAATCCTATCAATAAACCTCACCCTCAGCCTCACCTTCAATGCAAACATAATGATAACCATAACACTAACAATAATCCTAACTCTAACCCTAATTCTAACCCTCACCCTCCCCCTAACCCTCATCCTATCCCTAACCCTTACCCTAACCTTAACCCACACCCTCACCATAACCCTAACCCTCAGCCTAACCCTCACCCTCACCACAACCCTAACCCTAAACCTCAACTGAACCCTAACCCTAAACCTCGCCCTCACCCTGGCCCTCACCCTAACCCTAATCCTAACCCTAATCCTCAACCTAACACTCATCCTAACCCTAACCATAACCCTCACCCTAAACCTAATCCTATCCCTAACCCTCAACCTAACCCTAACCCTCACCCTCACTGTAACCCGAACCTTATATCTCACCCAAACCCTAAACTTAACCCTCATCCTATCCCTCACCCTAACCATTACACTAACCCTTATCCTAACCCTCACCATAACCCTCAACCTAACCCTAACTCTAACCCTAAATCTCACGCTCACCCTCACCCTAACCCTAACCATAACCCTAAAACTCTCTCTATCCCTAAACCTCCCCCTCGCCCTCCCCCTCTCTGTAACTCTAACACTAACCCTAACAATAACACTAAAACTTACCCTAACTCTATCCCTAACCCTCACCCTCACCATAACCCTAACACTAACCCAAACCCTCACCATAACCCTAACCCTAACACTCACCCTAAACCTTACCCTAACCCTAACTCTAACCCTAAACCTCACCCTCACCCTAACCCTAATTCTAACCCTAACACTAAAACTCACCCTAACCCTAACCCTAACCCTCACTCTAACCCTAAACCTCACCCTCACCATAACCCTAATCCTAACACTCACCATAACTCTAAAATTAATCCTAAGCATAAGCCTCACCCTAATGCTAAACCTAACCCTCAGCCTCACCCTACCCCTCACCCTAGCCATAATCCTAAACCTAAACCTAAACATAACCTTAACCCTCACCCCAACCCTAAAACCCTAACAATCACCCTAACCCTCACCCTCACCTTAAAACTAACCCTAACCCTAAATCTCACACTAAACCTAACCCTAACCCTAACCCTCAACCTCACTCTAACCCTCACCCTAATTCTAACTGTAACCCTAACACTTACCCTAAACCTTACCCTCAAACTCAGCCTCACCCTAACCCTAACTCTAACCCTAAACCTCAACCTCACCCTATCCCTAACCCTAACCCTAAAGCTAAACCTCACCCTAAATCTCACCCTCACCTTAGTCCTTACCTTAATCCTAATCCTAACCCTAACACTCATCCTAACACTCCCACTAACCGTAACTCTCACCCTCAACCTCACCCTTACCCTCAGCCTAAGCCTAACCCTAAACCTAACCCAAACCCTCTCCCTAACACTCACTCTAAACCTAACACTAACACTAACCCTAAAGCGAACCCTCAACCTAGCCTTCACCCTAAACCTAACTCTAACCCTAAACCTCACCCTCATCCTAACACTAACTCTAACTCTAAACCTCAACCTAACCCTAACCCTAACCCTAAGCCTAAACCTAAACCTCACCCTAACCCTAACCATAAACTTAACCCTCACCCTAGCCCTCACCCTAACCCTAAACCAACCTTAACCCTCATCCTAACCCACCCCATAACCCTAACCCTAACCCTCACCCTAACCCTAAACCTCACACTCACCCTCACTCTCAGCCTAACCCTAAGCATAAACCTAAGCCTAACCATAAACTTAACCCTAAACCTCACACTCACCCGCACCCTCACCCTCACCGAAATTCTAACCCTAACCCTAACCCTAACCCTAAACTTCACCCTAAGCCTAACCTTAAACCTAACCCTAACCCTCACCCTCACCCTAACCCTAACCCTAACACTAACCCTCACCCTAACCCTCCGCCAAACCCTATATCTAACCCTAAACCTCACCCTCATTCGAAAACTAACCGTAATCCTAAACTCCACCCTAACCCTAAGCCTAACCCTCACCCCCACCCTCAACTTCACCGGAACTCAAACCCTTACCCTGACAATAACACTAAACCTAACCCTAACCATCACCCTAACCCTAATCCTCACCCGCACCCTCACCCTCACCCTAACCCTAAGCCTAAGCCTAACCCTCACCCTAACCCTCATACTCATGCTCACCCTAACCCTAATCCTAAACCTAAACCTATCCCTAAACCTCAACCTAACCCTCACCCTCACCCTAACCCAAACACTATCCCTAACCTTAAACCTCACTCAAACCCTCCCCCCAAATCTAACTCTAACCCTAAAACTCACCCTCACCCTAACAATAACTCTAAGCCTAACCCTAATCCTCATCCCCACCCTCACCCTCATCCTAACCCTCACCCTAGCACTCACCATAAGCCTAATTCTAAACCTCAACCTCACCCTAACCCTATCCCTAATGCTCACCCAAAACCTAACACTAACCCTAACCCGAACCCTAGTCCTCAATCCAACCCTCACCCTAACGCTAACCTTAACCCTAAACCTAAACCTAAACCCCACAATAAACCTAACCCTAAACCTTACCCTCACCCTAGCCCTCACCATAACCTTATCCTAACCCTATCCCTCATCCTAACCCTCACCCTAACAATAACCCTAACCCTAACCCTCAACCTAACCCTAATCCTCACCTTCACTGTAAAACTTAACCTAACCTTCACCCTAACCCTAAACTTAACCGGAACCCTAACTCTCACCCTAAGCCTAACCCTCACCCTGACCCTCACCCTAACCCTCACCTTAACCCTTACCCTCACCCTGACCCAAAACCTATCCCTAAACTTCACCCTCAACCTAACCCTAACTCTAACCCTAACCCTAAAATTAAACCTCACCCTATCCCTAACCCTAACGCTCACACTCAACCTCATGCTCAGCCTAACCCTAAGCCTGACACTATCCCTACCCCTAACCCTCACACTCACAATAAGCCTTACCCTAATCCTAATACTAACACTAAGCCTTACCCTCACCCTCACCCTAACCCTCACCATAACCCTAATTCTAACACTAACCCTAACCCTAACACTCAGCCTAACCCTAAACCTAACTCTAACCTTAAACCTCAAACTAATCTGCACCCTCACCCTCACTGTAATTCTAACCCTAACTTTAACCCTAACCCTAAACCTCACCCTAACCACAATCCTAACCCTAACCCTAACCCTAACCTTCCCCCTAACCCTGTATCTAACCCTAAACCTCATCCTCACCCTAACCTTAACACTAACCCTAACCCTAACCCTCACCCTAACCCTCACCCTAACCCTATAGCTGACAGTAAACCTCACCCTCACCTTCACCCTAACACTAAACCTAACCCTAAACCCCACCCTAACCCTAAACCTAACCCTCACCCGTACTTTCATCTTCACCGAAACTCGAACCCTAACACTAACAATAACACTAACCCTAACCCTAACCATCACCCTAACCCTAATCTTCACCCCCATTCTCACCCTCAGCCTAACCCTAAGCCTAAGCCTCACCCTCACCCTAACCTTCATACTCACTCTCACCCTAACACTAATACTACCCCTAAGCCTATCCCTAAACCTCAACCTAACACACACCCTCACCTTAACACTAACTCTAACCCTAAACCTCACACTAACCCTCCCCCTAACCCTAATTCTAACCCTAAACCTCACCCTCAACCTAACCCTAACTCTAAACTTCACCCTAAACTTAACCCTCACCCTCAACCTCATTGTAACTCTAACCCTAACCCTAACAATAACACCTACCCTAACCCTAATCCTAACCCTAACCATACCCCTCAGCCTCAGCCTCAACCTAACCCTAACCCAAAACCTAACACTAACCCTCACTCTAACCCTAAGCCTAACCCTAACCCTAACCCTAAACCTCACACTCAACCTCACCGTAATCCAAATCATAAACCTAAACCTATCCCTAACCCTCACCCTAGCACTCAACCTAACACTAATTCTAACTCTCACCCTCACCCTAAACCTAACCCTCATCCTCACCCTAAACCTCACACTAACCGTAACCCTAACCCTAATGCTCAATCGAACCCTCACTCTAACCCTAACACTAACCCTAAACCTAATCCTAACCTCACCCTTATCTTAATCCTCACCCTCAGCCTAAACCTCACCTTTACCCTTACCATCATACTCACCCTAACCCTCAACCTCATCCTAACCCTCACCCTAACCCTAAACCTAACCATCACCCTAACCCTAACACTCACCCTCAACCTCACACTCAGCCTAATCCTAAGCCTAAGCCTAAGCCTTACCCTTACCCTCACCCTCACCCTAGCCCTCACCCTAACCATCACCCTAATCCTAACCCTCACCTCCAGCCTCACCCTCAGCATAACCTTAACCCTAAGCCTAACCCTATCCCTAAACCTCACATAGCCTAACCCTAACCCTAATTCTAACCCTAACCCTAAACCTAAACCTCAACCTAACCCTCAACCTAACCTTAACCCTAACATTAACCCTAACCTTAACCGTTGATCTAAACCTCCCCCTAACCCTAAATATAATCCTAAAACTCACCCTAACCCAAATACTATCCCTAAACCTCACCCTAACCCTAACCCTAACCCTCACTGTAACCCTAGCCCATATCCTAAACCTCACCCTAAACCTAACCCTAAACCTCACCCAAACACAAATCCTAACACTCACCCACACCCTAGCCCTCACCCGAACCCTAATCATAACCCTAATCCTCATCCTAACCCTCACCCTAACACTTACACTAACCCTCAATCTAATCCTAAGCCTAACCCTAACCTTCAACCTAACCCTAATCCTCAACCTCAATGTAACCCTAACCCTAACCGTCACTCTGACCCTAAACTTAACCCAAACCCTAATTCTCACCCTAACCCTCTCCCTAAATCTCACCCTAACCCTTACTCTCACCCTCAGCCTCACCCTAAACTTAACCCTAAGCCTAACCCTAACCCACACACTCACCCTAAAAGTTACCCTAATCCTAAGCCTAACACTAAGCCTTACCCTCAACCTCACCCTAACCCTCACCGTAACCCTAACTCTAACACTAACCCTAACCCTAACCCTCATCCTCAGCCTCACCCTAACGCTAACTCTAACACTATACCTCACCCTCACTCTAACCCTAACCCTAAACCTAACCGTACACCTCACCCTAACCCTTACCTTAAACCTCACCCTCACCCTAGCCCTCACCCTAACCCTAATCCTAACCCTAACCCTCATCAAACCCTCACCCTAACCCTAACCCTAACCCTCACTCTCACCCTCACCCTCACCCTCAATCTAACCCTAACCCTCAACCTACCCCTAACCCTCACCCTCAATTTACCCTTACCCTTACCCTCACCCTAACCCTAAACTTACCCTGAACCCTAACTCTCACCCTAAACCTAACCATAATACTCACCCTAACCATAACCCTCACCCTCACCCTCATCTTCAGCCAAACACTAAGCCTCACCCTAAAACTAACCCTAAACCTCACACTCACCCTAACCCTAACCCTAATCCTAATCCTAACACTAACCCTAAACCTCACCTTCACCCTCACCCTTACCTTAAACCGAACCCTACCATTAATCCTAACCCTAACCCTAACCCTAAACTTCATCCTCACCCTAAACCTCACACTAATCCTAACACTAATCCTCAATCTAACCCTCACCCTCACCTCACCCTAGCCCTCACCCTCACCTCACCCTAGCCCTCACCCTAACCCTAACCCTCATCCTCACCCTACACCTCACACTAACCCTAACACTAATCCTCAATCTAACCCTCACCCTCACCGTAAACCTAACCCTCACCCTTACCATATCCCTCTCCCTCAGCCTAACTCTCACCTTACACTTACCGACACGCCCACCCTAACCCTACCCCTCACACTGACCCTAACCCTACCCCTAAACCTCACCCTCACCCGAACCCTAACTCTAACCCTAACCCTAACACTAAACCTCACCCTATCCCTAAACCTCACCCTCACCCTCAACCTCATGCTCAGCCTAACCCTAAGCCTAAGCTTATTCCTTACTCTAAACTTCACCCTCACCCTAACTCTAATCCTAACACTAAACCTCATCCTAACCATCACCTTAACCCTAATCATATCCATCACCCTAACACTAATCCTCATCCCCACCCTCACCCTCAGCCTAACCCTAAGCCTAATCCTAACCCTAAGACTCACACTCACCCTCACCCTCACCCTAACCCTCATCCTCAGCCTAACCCTAACCCTAACCCTAAACCTAAACCTAAACCTAACCTTAACATTAACCCTAACACTAACGCTAATATTAACCCTCGAACCAACACTTCAACTAACCCTAAATCTAACCCAAACCCTCAACCTCACCCTCAACCTCACCCTCACCATAATTCTAACCCTAACCCTAACAATAACACTAATCCTATCCCTAAATCTAACCCTAACCCTAAACCTAATCCTAACACTCACCTTCACCCCAACCATAATTTTAACCCTAACCCTCATCCTAACCCTAACCCAAACCCTAACCCTAAACCTAAACCTTACCCTAACACTAACCCTAAACCTCATCCACACCCTAGCCCTCACCCTAACCCTAATCCTAACCCTAACCCTCACCATAACCCTAAACTTAACCAGACCCTAACTCTCACCCTAAACCTAAACCCAACTATCACCTTAACCTTAACCCTCACCCTCACCCTCACTCAGCCTAACCCTAAGCCTAAGCCTAAACGTAACCCTAACCTTCACACTCACCCTTACCTAATCCTAATCCTAACCCTAAGCCTAACTCTCACCCTCACCCTAACCCTCACCCTAACTCTAGCACTAAACCTAAACCAAAACCTCAACCTCAGCCTCACCATTACCCTAACTCTAAACCTAAACCTCACGCTCACCTTAACCCTAACACTAAACCTTTTCCTAAGACAAAACCTCACCCTAACCCTAACCCTAACCCTCACCCTCACAGTAAAAATAACCCTAAACCTAACCCTCACAATAACCCTCACCCTCACTGTAACCCTAATCCTAATGCTAACCCTCAACATAACCCTAACTCTCACCCACATCTTAAACATAACCCTTATCCTAACCCTCACCCTAACCCTAAACCTAACCCTATACCTCACCCTAACCCTTACCCTACATCTCACCTTCACCCTAGCCCTCACCCGAACCCTAATCCTAACCCTAAACTTCATCCTCACCCTCACCCTAACACTTACACTAACCCTCACCCTGATCCTAAGCCTAATCCTAACCCTCAACCTAACCATAACCCTAACCCTCACCCTCAATGTAACCCTAAACCTAACCGTCACTCTGACCCTAAACTTAACCCGAACCCTAACTCTCACCCTAACCCTACCCCTAACTCTCACCCTAACCCTAACACTCACCGTCACCCTCAACCTAAGCCTAACCATAACCCTAACCCTAACCCTCACACTAACCCTAACACTTAACCTAATCCTAATCCTAACACTAAGCCTTACCCTAAACCTCACCCTAACCCTCACAGTAAACCTAACTCTAAGACTAATCCTAACCCTAACCCTCACCCTCAGCTTCACCCTAACGCTAAATCTAACCCTAAACCTCAACCTCACCCTAACCCTAATCCTAAACCTAACCCTAAACATCACCCTAAACCTACCCCTAAACCTCACCCTCAACCTAGCACTCACCCTAACCCTAATCCTAACGCTAACCCTCATCCTAACCCTCACCCTAACAATAAACCTACCCCTCACCCTCACCCTCACCCTAACCCTAAAACTAAACCTAACCCTAACCCTCAACCTAACCCTAACCCTCACCCTCAATTTAACCTTACCCTAACACTCACCCTAACCCTAAACTTAACCTGAACCCTAACTCTCACGCTAACCCTAACCCTAACACTCACCCTAACCATAACCCTCACCCTCACCCTCACCTTCAGCCAAACACTAAGCCTAACCCTAAACCTAACCCTAAACCTCACACTCACCCTAACCCTAACCCTAATCCTAATCCTAACACTAACCCTAAACCTCACCCTCACCCTCACCCTAAACTTAAGCCTAACCCTAACATTAATCCTAACCCTACCCGAACCCTAAACCTCATCCTCACCCTAAACCTCACACTAACCCTAACACTAATCCTGAATCTAACCCTCACCCTAACCCTCACCCTAGCCCTCACCCTAACCCTAACCCTCATCCTCACCCTGAACCTCACACTAATCCTAACACAAATCCTAAATTTAAACCTCACCCTCACTCTAACTCTAACCCTCACCCTAAACCTAACCCTCACCGTTACCATAAACCTCATCCTCAGCCTAACTCTCACCTTTACCATTACCATCACCCCCACCCTAACCCTCACCCTAACTTACCCCTCACCCTGTCCCTAACCCTACTCCTAAGTCTCAACCTCAACCTAACCCTAAGTCTAACCCTAACCCTAACACTAAACCTCACCCTATACCTAACCCTAACACTCACCCTCAACCTCATGCTCAGCCTAACCCTAAGCCAAAGCTTAACACTTACCCTAAACTTCACCCTCACCCTAGCCCTCACCCTAACCCTATTCCTACCCCTAACCCTCATCCTAACCCTTACCCTAACCCTAACCATAAACATCACCCTAACCCTGATCCTCACCCTCACCCTCACCCTCAGCCTAATCCTAAGCCTAAGCCTAACCCTAACCATAACCCTCACACTCACCCTCACACTAACCCTAATCCTTACCCTAACCCTAAACCTCAACCTAAACCTAACCTTAACCTTAACACTAACACTAACGCTAACATTAACCCTCGAACTAACCCTTCAACTAACCCTAAATCTAACCCTAACCCTACCCTCAAACTCACCCTCAACCTCACCATAACTCTAAACCTAACCCTAACAATAACATTAATCCTATCCCTAAACTTAACCCTAACCCTAACCCTAATCCTATCACTCACCCTCACCCCAACCATAATCTTAACCCTAACCCTCATCCTAACCCTAAACCAAACCCTAACCTTAAGCCTAAACCTTACACTAACACTAACCCTAATCCTCATCCTCACCCTAGCCCTCAACCTAACCCAATCCTAACCCTAACCTTCAACCTAACCCTAAAATTAACCGATCCCTAACTCTCACCCTAAACCTATCCCTAACCCTCACCTCAACCCTAACCCTCACCCTCACCCTCACTCTCAGCCTAACCATAAGCCTAAGCCTAAGTGTAACCCTAACCCTCACACTCACCCTAACCCTTACTCTAATCCTAATCCTAACCCTAAGCCTAACCCTCACCCTCACCTTCACCCTCACCCTCGCCCTAACCCTCACCCTAACCCTAACTCTAACACTAACCCTAAACCCAAACCTCAACCTCAGCCTCACCCTTACCCTAAATGTAAACCTGAACCACACCCTCACCCTAACCCTAACTCTTACCCTCACCCTAACCCTAAACCTAACCCTAACCCTAAACCTAACCCTCACCCTCACAGTAACCATAACCCTATTGCTAACCCTAACAATAACCCTCACCCTCACTGTAACCCTAATCCTAACGCTAACCCTCAAAAAAACCCTAACTCACACCCTCACCTTAACCCTAACCCTCATTCTAAACCTCACCCTAATCCTAACCCTAAGCCTAAACCTCATGCTAACCCTAACCCTAACCCTCACCCTAATCCTAAACCTAACCCTAACCCTCAACCTAACCCTAACCCTCACCCTCACTGTAACACTAACCCTAACCCTCACCCTAACCCTAAACTTAACCCGAACCCTAACTCTCACAAAAACCCTACCCCAAACTCTCACCCTAACCCTAACCATCACCCTCACCCTCACCCTAAGCCTTACCCTAAACCTAACCCTAACCCTAAACCTAACCCTCACACTCACCCTAACCCTTACCCTAATCCTAATCCTAACACTAAGCCTTACCCTCACCCTTACCCTAACCCTCAACTTAAGCCTAAACCTAATATTAATCCTAACCCTAAACCTAACCCTAAACCTCATTCTCACCCCAAACCTCACACTAACCCTAACACTAAACCTCAATCTAACCCTTACCCTCACCCTAATCCTAACCCTAACCCTCACCCTAAACCTAACCCTCACCCTTATCATAACCCTCACACTCAGCCCAAACCTCACCTTTACCATTACCGTCACCCCCACGCTAACCCTCACCCTAACCCTAAACTTCACCCTGACCCTAACCCTACCCCTATACCTCACCCTCAACCTAACCCTAATTCTAACCCTAACCCTAACACTAAATCTCACCCTATCCCTAACAATAACCCTCACCCTCAACCTCATGCTCAGCCTAACCCTAAGGCTAACCCTAAACCTAACCCTCACACTCACCCTAACCCTTACCATAATCCTAATTCTAACACTAAGCCTCACCCTCACCCTCACCCTAAATCTCACCATAAACCTAACTCTAACACTAAACCTAACCCTAAACCTCACCCTCACCGTAACCGTAACCCTAAACCTAACCCTAACAATAACCCTAACTCTAAACCTAAACCTCACCCAAACCACAACCCTCACCGTAACCCATACCCTAACCAAAACACTAAGCCTCACACTAACCCTAACCCTAACCTCACCCTAACCTTAACTCTAACCCTAACCCTAAAACTAAAAACTTCAACGTACCCATAACCCTAATCCTCACCAGCAACCTCACTATAACCTTAACCCTAACAATAACCCTAACCCTAACCCTTATCCTAACCCTGAAACTCACCCAAACCCTAAACCTAATCCTAACCCTCACGCTCACCCTAAACCTCACCATTACTGTAACCCTAACCCTTATCCTAACACAAACCCTAACAACAACCCTCACCGTAACGCACACCATAACCCAAACATTAACCCTCACACTAACCCTAAACCTAACCTCACCCTAACCCTAAACCTAACCCTAACCCTAACACTAAAAACCTAAACCTAACCTTAACCCTAACCCTCACTCTCACCCTCAACGTAACCGTAACCCTAAAAATAACCCTAACCCTAACCCTAATCCTAACACTCAACCACACCCTATCCCTAAACCTAACCCTAACCCTCACCCTAAGCCTAACCCTCACCATTACCGTAAACCTTCCCCTCATCCTAACCCTCACTCTAACTCTAACCCTAACCCTAAACCTCACCCTAACACTAATCCTAACCCTCACCCCAACCCTAACCCTAACCCTAACTCTCAACCTAACTCTAAACCTCACACTCAACCTAAACCTAACCCTAACCCTCATCCTAAACCTAAACTTAACCTGAACCCTAACTCTCACCCTAACCCTAACCCTCACCCTTACCCTCAGTGTAACCCTAAGCCTAACCCTAACCCTAACTCTTTCACTCACACTCACCCTAACCCTTACCCTAATCCTAATCCTAACTCTAACTCTAACCCTCACCCTCAGCCTCACCTTAATCCTAACTCTAACCCTAAACCTCAACGTCAACCTAACCCTACCCCTAACCATAAACCTCACCCTAACCTAACCCTAAACCTCACCCTCACCCTAGCAATCACCCTAACCCTAATCCTAACACTAACCCTCATCCTAACCCCTACATAACCTTAACCCTAACACTCACCCTATCCCTAAACCTCACCCTCACCCTTAGACTAACCCTAAGCCTAACCGTAAGCCTAACCCTAAACCTCACACTCATCCGCACCGTCACCCTCACCATAAATCTAACACTAACCCTAACCCTAACCATAAACCTCACCCTTACCCTAACCCTAACCCTAACCTGAAACCTAACCCTCATCCTTACCCTAACCCTAACACTAAACCTAACCCTAACCCTCACCCTAAAACTCCCCCTAACCCTAACCCAAACCATCACCCTAACCCTAATCCTAACCCCCACCATCACCCTCAGTCCAACCATTAGCCTAAGCCTAACCCTCAGCCTAACCCTCACCCTAAACCTCACCCTAACCCTAATGTAAACCTAACCCTAACCCTAAACCTCAACCTAACCCTCACCTCACCCTAACCCTAACACTAATCCTCATTCTATCCCTAACCGTAACCATAAACCTAACCTCACCCTAACCTTCCGCGTAATTCTAACTCTAAACCTAAATATCACCGTCAACCTAACCCTAACCTAATCCCGAACCCTAAACCTCACCCTAACCCTAACATCACCCTCACCCTCAACCTCACCGTAACTCTAACCCTAAACCTAACAATAACACTAACCCTAACCCTAACCGTAACTCTAACCATAACCCTCACCCTCAGCCTTACCCTCACTGCAAACTTAACCCGAACCATAACACTAACAATAACCCTAAACCTAAGCCTAACCTAACCCTAATTCTAATCCTAACTACCACACTCACCCTCAGCCTAACACTAAGTATAACCCTAACCCTAAACCTAAACCTAATCCTCAGCCTCAGCCTCACCCTAACCCAAACCCTACACCTAATCCTCACCCTAATTCTAAGCCTAACCCTAACCCTAACCCTAACCCTCACACTCACCCTCAAACTAACACTAATCCTAAACCTAACCCTATCCCTAACCCTAACCCTCACCCTAACCCTCACCCTAGCGCTCACCCTATCCCTAACCCTAACCCTCAGCCTCAACCTAGCCCTCAACCTAAACCTAACCCTCACCCTCACCGTAACCCTTACCCTAACCCTCATCCTAACCCTACACTTAACCTGTACCCTAACTCGCACACTAACCCTAACCCTAGCGGTCACCCTAACCGTAACCCTCAACCTTACCGTAACCCTCAACCTCAGCCTAACCCTCACGTTTACCCTTACCTTCACCCCTACCATAACCCTCACCATACCCTCACACTCACCATAACCCTCACCCTCAAACTAACTCTACCCTAAACCTCACCCTCACCGTAACCATAACTCTAACCATAACCCTAACACTAAAACTCACCCTGACCATAACCCTACCCCTCAAACTAAACATAACCCTCACCCTCACGCAAACCTTCAGCCTGAACCTAAGGCTAACCCTAACCCTAACAATAACCCTCACACTCACCCTAACCCTAACCCTAATCCTAATCCTAACCCTAACCCTAACCCTCACCCTCCCTCTCAGCCTCACTCTAACCCTAATTCTAACCCTAATCCTCACACTCACCCTAACCCTAATACTGAAACTCACCCTCACCGTAACCGAAACCCTAAAACTAACTCTAACCTTAGGCCTAACCCTAACCCTAACTCTTCACCTAACTCTCACCCAAACCCTAACCCTAACATTAACCCTAACCTTAAACTTCATCCAAACCCCAAACCTAAACCTCACCCTCACCCTATCGGAAACCAAAAGCCTAAACCTAACCCTAACAATAACCCTAACACTAATCCTAACCCTCACCCTAATCCAAACACTCACCCTAACCCAAACCCTAACCCTAAAACTTACCCTCACCCTAACACTAACCCTAACCCTAACACTATCCCTCACAGTAAACCTAACCAAAACCATAACCCTAAACCTCAAACTAACCCTCAGGCTCACGCTAACTCTAACACTAACCCTATCACTAACCCTCATCCTAACCCTCCCCATAACCCTATTTCTAACCCTAAAACTCACCCTCACACTAACCCTAACCCTAACCCTAAACCCCACCCTAAACCTAACCCTAACCCTCACCAGCACCTTCCCTCTCACAGTAACTCTAAGCCTAACCGTAATAATAACACTAACCCTAACCCAAAACATCACCCTAACCCTAATCCTCACCTCCACCCTCACCCTCAGCCTAACCCTAAACCTATGCCTAACCCCCACCCTAACTGTCACACTCACCCTCAACATACCCCTAATACTAAATCTAACCCTATCCCTAAACCTCAACCTAACCATCCCCATAACACTAACTCTAACCCTAAACCTCACCTTCACCCTAACCCTAACCCTAAACCTCAGCCTAAACCTCACCCTAACCGTAACCCTCACCCCAACCCTCAATCTCACCGTAAATCTAACCCTAACCCTAAAAATAACACTAACCCTAACCATAACCATAACCATTACCCTCAACTTCAACCTCACCCTCAGTGCAAACTTAACCCTAAACATAATACTAACAATAACCCTAATACTAAACCTAACCCTAATCCTCAACCCCACCCTCACCCTCAGCCTAATCCTAAGACTAACCCTAACCCTAACCCTAACCCTAACCCTAACCCTAACTCTAACCCTAACCCTAAACCTAACCCTAATCCTCAGCCTCACCCTCACCCTAACCAAAACCCTAACCCTAACCCTCACTCTAACCCTAAGCCTAACCCTACCCATGACTCTCACACTGACCCACAACCGAACCCTAATTCTAAACCTAACCCTATCCCTAAACCTAACCCTCACCCTAACCCTCACCCTAGTCCTCACCCTAACACTAATCCTAAACCTAAACCTCATCATAACCCTCACCCTAACCCTAACCCTAACCCTCACCCTAACCCTAACCCTAACCCTCACCCTCATGCGTGGCCTAAACCTAAGCCTAAGCCTAACTCTAACCTAAACCCTCACCCTAACCCTAACCCTAACAATAACACTAACCCTAACTCTATCCCTAAACCTCACTCTCACACTAACCCTAACTCTAACCCTTACTCTAAACCTAAACTTCATCCTAATCTTAAACTAACCCTCACCCTCACCCTCACCCTCACAGTAACGGTAACCCTAAGCCTAACATTAACAATAACCCTAACCCTAACCCTACCCCTCAACCTAACCATAACTCTCAACCTAATCCTAAACCTCACCCTCACCCTAACCCTTACTCTAATCCTCAACCTAACCCTAAACTTAACCCGAACCCTAACTCTCACCTTAACCCTCACCCTAACACTCACCCTAACCCTAACCCTCAACCTTACCGTAACCATCACCCTCAGCCTAACCCTCACGTTTACCCTTACCTTCACCCCTACCCTAACTCTAACCCTAACCCGAACACTCAAACTAACTCACAGCCTAAAACTATCTCTACCTCTAAATCTCACCCTCACACTAACCATAACTCTTACCCTAACCCTAACACTAAACCTCACCCTAACCCTAACCCTAACCCTCAAACTAACCCTAACCCTCATCCTCACCCAAACCCTCAGCCTAAACATAAGGCTAACCCTAACCATAACCATAACCCTCACACCCAATCTAAACCTAACCCTAAACCTCATCATAACCCGAACCCTAAACCTCAGCCTCACACTCACCCTCAGCCTCACCCTAAACCTGATTCTAACCCTAAACCTCACCCTCACCCTAACCCTAATCCTAACTATCACACTCACTGTAACCGAAACCCTCAACTTAACCCTAACCTTAACCTAACCCTAATCCTCCACCTCTCACCCTAACCCTAACCCTAACACTAACCCTAACCCTAAACCTCACCCAAACCTGCACCCTAACCCTAAATCCAACCGTAAACCTCACCCTCATCCTAACCCTCACTCTAACCGTAACACAAAACCTAAACCTCACCCTCACCCTCACCATAACCAAAACCTTAAACCTAACCCTAATAATAACCCGAACCCTAATCCTATCCCTCACCCAAACCATAATCCTCACCCTAACCAAATCCCTCACCCTAAAACTTACCCTCAACCTAACACTAACCCTAACCCTAACACTAACCCTCACACTAACCCTAACCCTAACTATAACCCTAAACCTCAACCTAACCCTCACCCTCACCCTAACCCGAACACTAACCCTATGCCTAACCCTCACCCTAACCCTCCCCCTAACCCTATATCTAAACCTAAACCTCACCCTCACACTAAACCTAACCTAACCCGAAACCCCAACCTAACCTTAACCCTAACCCTCACCTGCAACCTCACCCTCATGGTAACTCTAACCCTAATCCTAACAATAACATTAACCTTACCCGAACCATCACCCAAACCCTAATCCTCACCCCCACCCTCACACTCAGCCTAAACCTAAGCCTAAGCCTAACCCTCACCCTAACCTTCACACTCACCCTCACCCTAACCCTAATACTAAACCTAACCCTATCCCTAAACCTCAACCTATACCTCACCCTCCCCTTAACACTAAAACTAACCCTAACCATAAACCTCACACTGACCCCCCCCTAACACTAACTTTAACCCTAAACCTCACCCTCACCCTAACCCTAAACCTAAGCCTAACCCTAAACCTAACCCTAACACACACACTCACCCGCATGCTAACACTAATCCTAACCCTCAGGCTAACACTAACCCTAAACCTCGCCCTAACTCTCACCCTAACCCTAACACTAACACTAACCCTAACCCTCACCCTCAACCTAACCCTTACCCTAACCCTAACTCTAACCCTAAACCAAACCCTCACCCTAAACCTCACCCTAACCCTAAACCTAAACCTCACCCTCACCCTAAACATAACACTCACCCTAACCCAAAACCTCACCCTACGTCTTAATGTCACTGTTACCCTAACACTAACGATAACACTAACCCTCACACTAACACTAACCCTAAATCTAACCCTAAACCTAAACCTCACCTGAACCCTAATCCTAACCCTAACGGTAAACCCCACACTAACCCTAAACCTAACCTTCACCCGCATCCTCACCCTCACCGTAAATCTAACTCTAACCCTAACAATAATAATAACCCTAACCCTAACCGTAACCCTAACCCTAACCATAAACATAACGCTCACCCACAGCCTCACCCTCACCCAAACTTAACCCTAACCAAAACACTAACAATAACCCTTTCCCTAAGCCTAACCCTAACCCTAACTCTAATCATCACACCCACCCTCAACCTCAGCCTAACCCTAAGTCTAACCCTAACCCTAATCCTAATGCTAACCCTCAATGTAAGCCTAGCCCTCAGCCTTACCCAAATCCTAACCCTAAACCTTATCCTAAACCTCAAACTACCCCTATCCCTAACCCTAAACCTCACCCTAACCCGAACCCTAACCCTCACCCTCAACCTCACCTTCAGCCTAACCCTAATCCTAACACTAAACCTAAGCTAACAAACACACTCATCCGCACCGTAAACATAATCCTATCCCTCACCCTAACCCTAACCCTAAACCTCCCCCTAACTCTCACTCTAACCCTAACCCTAACACTAACCCTAACCCTAAACCTCAACCTAACCCTCACCCTAACCCTAACTCTAACCCTAAAACTCATCCTCACCCTAAACCTCACCCTAACAATAACCCTCACCGTCACCCACACCCTCAGCCTCACCCTCACTGCAAACTTAACAGTAACCATAACAATAACAATAACCCTAACCCTAAGCCTAACCCTAACCCTAACTCTTATCCTCACACCCACCCTCACCCTCAGCATAACCCTAAGTCTAACCCTAACCCTAACCCTAATCCTAACCCTCAATGTGACCCTAACCCTAACCCTAACACTAACCCTAAACCTAACCCTAACTCTCAACCGAACCCTAACCCTAAAGCTAACCCTAACCCTCACCCTAACCCTAAACATAACCTAACAGTAATTCTCACCCAAACCCTAACTTTAACCCTCATCCTAACTCTCACCCTAACACTAAACGTAAACCTCACCCTCACCCTCACCCTAACCCTAACCCTCAACCTAACCCTCAACCTAACCCTAAACCTGACCCTCACCCTAAACCTTACCCTAACCCTCAACCTAACCCTAAACTTAACCCGAACCTTAACTCTCACACTTACCCTAAACCTCACCCTCAACCCAACCATAAACCTAAACCTCACAATGAGCCTAGCCCTCACCCAACCCTAGCCCTAACCCTAACCCTCTTCCTAACCCTCCCCCTAACCCTACCCTAACCCTCACCCTAACGCTAACCCTCACCGTCAACCTCACCCTCAGCCTAACCCTAAGCCTAACCCTAAACCTGACAATAACACACACATTAACCCTCACCCTAACCCTAATCCTAACAATAACCCTCACACTCACCCTAACCCTAACCCTAACCCTAACCCTTACCCTCAACCTCAGCCTAACCCTAAGCCTATCCCTAACCCTAAACCTAACCTTCACACTCACCCCAACCCTAACCCTAATCCTACTCGTAACCCTAACTCTAACCATCACCCTCAACATAACCCTCATTTAAGCCTAACCCTAACATTAATCCTAAACCTAACCCTCACCCTCAGACTCACCCTAAACTTAACTGTAACACTAAACCTCAACCTGACCCTAACCCTAACCATAACCCTATCCCTAAACCTCATCCTAGCCCTAAATCTAACCCTCACCCACACCATAACTGAAACCCTAACCCTAATGCTAACAATAATCCTAACCCTAACCCTAACCCTCACCCTAACCCTAACACTCACCCTAACCCTAACTCTCACCCTAACATTTACCATCACCCTAACACTAACCCTAACCCTAACACTAATCCTCACACTAACCCTAACAATCATCCTAACTAACCCTAAACCTCAACCTAACACTAACCCTAAACCTCACCTTCTCCCTAGCCCTCACCCTAACCCTAACCCTCATCCTCACCCTAAACTTCACAATAACCCTAACACTAATCCTCAATCTAAACCTCACCCTCAGCTGAACCTTCACCCTAACCCTCACCCTAACCCTAACCCTCACCCTTACTGTAACCCTCACCCTCAGCCTAAACCTCACCTATATCCTTACTGTCAACGCCACCCTAACCTTCACTCTAACGCTAACACTCACCCTAACCCTAACTCTACCCCTAAACCTCATCCTCACCCTAACCCTAACTCTAACCCTAATCCTAACACTAACCTTCACCATAACCCTAACTCTAACAATCACCCTAACCCTAATCCTCACCCCCACCCTAAACCTCAGCCTAACCCTAAGCCTAATCCTAAACGTAACCCTAAACCTCACACTCACCCTCACCCTAACCCAAATCCTAAACCTAAACCTAACCTTAACCCTAAACCTCAACCTAACCCTCACCCTAAACTTAACCCTAACACTAACCCTAACCCTAACCCTCGAACCAACCCTCCAACTGAACCTAAATCTAAACATAAACCTCACCCTCACCCTAACCCTCACCCTCACCATAATTCTAACCCTAACCCTAACAATAACACTAATCCTAACCCTAAACCTAAACCTAACCCTAACCCTAACCCTAATGCTAACACTCAACCTCACCCTAACCCTAATCCTAACCCTAAACCTCACCCTAACCCTAACCCTCACCCTCATCCTAACCCTCACCCTAACCCTAAACCTTACCCTAAAACAATCCCTAATCCACACGCTCACCCTAGCTCTCACCCTAACCCTAATCGCAACCCTAATCCTCACCCTAACCCTCACTTGAACCCTAACACTAACCCTCATTCTTACCCTAACCCTAACCCTAAACCTAACCCTAAAACTGACGCTTTCCCTAACCCTAACCCTCACCTTCACCCTAAACTTAACCGAACCCTAACTCTCACCCTAACCCTAACCATCACACTCACCCTCACCCTCATCATGACCGTAATACTCACCCTAACCATAACACTCACAATGATCCCCAACCTAACAATAACCCTATCACTAAACACCACCCTAACCCTACCCCTAACCCTCACCCTCACCCTCAGCCTCAGCTTAAACCTAAGCCGAAACCTAACCCTAACCCTAACCCTCAACTTACCCTAACCCTTACTCTAATCCTAGTCCTAACCCTAAAGCTAATCCTCACCCTCACCCTAACCTTCACCCTAACCCTAACCCTCACCCTAACCCTAATCCTAAACTTCATCCTAACCCTCACCCTAACACCAAGCCTAACCCTCACCCTCACTATCACCCTAACCCTAATCCTAACCCTAACCCTCATCCTAACCCTCCCCCTAACCCTTACCCTAATCCTTACCCTAACCCTAGCCCTTACCTTCAACCTCATCCTTAGCCTAACCCTTAACCTAAACCTAAACCTAACCTAACACACTCACTCACCCTCACCTTAACCATTACCATAATCCTAATCCTAACCCTAACCCTAAGCCTCACACTCTGCCTCAGCTTAACACTAACTCTAACCCTATACCTCACACTCACCCTAACCCTAACCCTAAACCTAACCCTAAACCTAACACTAACCCTAAAACTAAACCTCAACCTCTTCCTAGCCCTCACTCTAACAATAATCCTAACCCTAACCCTCATCCTAACACTCCCCATAACCCTAAACCTAACCCTCACCCTAACCCTAACCCTCACCCTCACACTCATCCTCAGCCTAACCCTAAACCTAACCCTAACCCTCACACTCACCCTAACCCTAACCCTATTCGTAATCCTAACCCTAACCCTAACCCTCACCCTAACCCTAAACCTCACCCTTAACCGCAGCCTAAACCTAAGCCTATCCCTAACCCTAAACCTACCCCTCAAACTCACCCAAACCCTAACCCTAATCCTACTCCTAACCCTAACTCTAACCCTCACCCTCAACCTAACCCTCACCTTAAGCCTAACCCTAACATTAATCCTAAACCTAACTCTCACCCTCAGCCTCATCCTAACCCTAACTCTAACACTAAGCCTCACCCTGACCCCAACCCTAACCCTAACCTTATAACTAAACCTCATCCTAGTCCTAAACCTAAGCCTCACCCTCACCCTCACCATAACCGTAACACTAACCCTAATGCTAAAAACAATCCTAATCCTCACCCTAACCATAACACTCACCTTAACCCTAACCCTCACCCTAACACTTACCTTCAACCTAACACTAACTCTAACCCTAACATTGACCCTCACACTAACCCTAACCATCACCATAAACCTAAATCTCACCCTAACACTAACATTAAACCTCACCCTTTTCCTAGCCCTCACCCTAACCCTAACCCTCATCCACACCCTCAACCTCACACCAACCCTAACACTAATCCTCAATCTAACCCTCACCCTCACCCTAAAGCTAACACTAACCCTCACCCTAACCCTAACCATAAACCTTACCGTAACCATCACCCTCAAACTAACCCTCAATTTTACCCTTACCTTCAACCCTAAGCTAACCCGCAACCTAACCCTAACTGTACCCAAAACCTCATCCTCACCGTGACCGTAACTCTAACCCTAACCCTAACACTAAACCTCACCCTAACCCTCACCCTAACCTTAAACCTCACCTTCACACTCACCCTAGCCCTTACTCTAACTCTAATCCTAACCCTAACCCTAATCCTAAACCTCCTGCTAACCCTAACTGTCAACCTCAACGTCACTCTCAGATTCACCGTAAGCCTAACCATAAACCTAAACCTAACACACACACTCACCCTCACTCTAACCCAAATCCTATGCCTAAAACTAACCCTAACCCTCCCCCTAACTCTCACTCTAACCCTAAACCTAAAACTAACCCTTACCCTAACTCTCAACCTAAACCTCACTCTAACCCTAACTCTAAACCTAAACCTCAACCTCACCCTAACCCTAACTCTAACACTAACACAAACACTAAACGTCACCCTAACACTAAGCTTAACCCTAACCAACACCCTCAACCTCAGGCTAATCCTAAGCCTAAACCAAACCCTCACACACACCATAACCCTAACCCTAAACCTCACCCTAACCCTAACCCTCACCCTCAACCACAGCCTAACCCTAAGCCTATCCCTAATCCTAACCCTAACCCTCACACTCACCCTAAAACAAAACCTAATCCTACTCCTAACCTTAACCCTAAATCTCACCCTCAACCTAACCCTCACCTTGAGCCTAACCCTAACATTAATCCTAACCCTAAACCTCACCCTCAGCCTCACCCTAACCCTAACTCTAACACTAAACCTCACCCTAACCCTAACCGTAACCCTAACCGTAAACCTCATCCTAGCCCTAACCCTAACCCTCACCCTCACACTCACCATAACATTAACCCTAACCCTAAAGCTAACAATAATCCTAACACTAATCCTAAGCCTCACCCTAACCATAAGCCTCGACCTAACCCTAACCCTCACCCTAAAAATTACCCTCACCCTAACACTACCCCTAACCCTAACACTAAACCTCATACTAACCCTAAACATCACCCTAACCATAAACCTCACCCTAACACTAACACTAAACCTCACCCTCTCTCTAGACTGCGCCCTAACCCTGACCCTCATCCTCACCCTAAAATTCACACTAACCCTAACCCTAAACCTCAACCTAACCCTGAAACTAACCAGTAACCCTAACCCTCATCCTCACCCTAAAATTCACACTTACCCTAATCTTAACCCTAGACCTAACCCTGCAACTAAACCTAAATCTAACCATAAAACTCACCCTCACCCTAACACTAACCCTAACCCTAAACCTAACCCTAACTCTAACCCTAATCCTCACCCTCACCATCAATCTCAACATAACTCTAACCCTAACCCAAACAAAAACTGTAATCCGAACCCTAAATCTAACCCTAACCCTAACGCTAATGCTAACACTCAACCTCACCCAAACCCTAATCCAAACCCTAAACCTCACCCTAACCCTAACCCTCACCCTCACCGTAACCCTAACGCTCATCCTAACCCTCACCCTAACCCTAAACCTAACCCTAAACGTTACCGTATCACTAACCCTAATCCTCACCTTCACCCAAGCCCTCACCCTAACCCTAATCGTAAAGCTAATCATCATCCTAACCCTAACCCTAACTCTAAGCCTAACCCTAACACTAACCCCAACCCTCAATTTAACCCTAACCCTAATCCTAACACTAACACTAACCCTAAACCTAACCCTAAACCAAACCCTAATCCTCAGAATCACCCTGACCCTAACCCAAACCCAAACCCTCATCCTAACTCTAAGCCTAAACCTAACCCTAATCCTCAGCCTCACCCTCACCTTCACCCTCACCCTCGCCCTAACCCTCACCCTAACCCTAACTCTAACACTAACCCTAAACCCAAACCTCAACCTCAGCCTCACCCTTACCCTAAATGTAAACCTGAACCACACCCTCACCCTAACCCTAACTCTTACCCTCACCCTAACCCTAAACCTAACCCTAACCCTAAACCTAACCCTCACCCTCACAGTAACCATAACCCTATTGCTAACCCTAACAATAACCCTCACCCTCACTGTAACCCTAATCCTAACGCTAACCCTCAAAAAAACCCTAACTCACACCCTCACCTTAACCCTAACCCTCATTCTAAACCTCACCCTAATCCTAACCCTAAGCCTAAACCTCATGCTAACCCTAACCCTAACCCTCACCCTAATCCTAAACCTAACCCTAACCCTCAACCTAACCCTAACCCTCACCCTCACTGTAACACTAACCCTAACCCTCACCCTAACCCTAAACTTAACCCGAACCCTAACTCTCACAAAAACCCTACCCCAAACTCTCACCCTAACCCTAACCATCACCCTCACCCTCACCCTAAGCCTTACCCTAAACCTAACCCTAACCCTAAACCTAACCCTCACACTCACCCTAACCCTTACCCTAATCCTAATCCTAACACTAAGCCTTACCCTCACCCTTACCCTAACCCTCAACTTAAGCCTAAACCTAATATTAATCCTAACCCTAAACCTAACCCTAAACCTCATTCTCACCCCAAACCTCACACTAACCCTAACACTAAACCTCAATCTAACCCTTACCCTCACCCTAATCCTAACCCTAACCCTCACCCTAAACCTAACCCTCACCCTTATCATAACCCTCACACTCAGCCCAAACCTCACCTTTACCATTACCGTCACCCCCACGCTAACCCTCACCCTAACCCTAAACTTCACCCTGACCCTAACCCTACCCCTATACCTCACCCTCAACCTAACCCTAATTCTAACCCTAACCCTAACACTAAATCTCACCCTATCCCTAACAATAACCCTCACCCTCAACCTCATGCTCAGCCTAACCCTAAGGCTAACCCTAAACCTAACCCTCACACTCACCCTAACCCTTACCATAATCCTAATTCTAACACTAAGCCTCACCCTCACCCTCACCCTAAATCTCACCATAAACCTAACTCTAACACTAAACCTAACCCTAAACCTCACCCTCACCGTAACCGTAACCCTAAACCTAACCCTAACAATAACCCTAACTCTAAACCTAAACCTCACCCAAACCACAACCCTCACCGTAACCCATACCCTAACCAAAACACTAAGCCTCACACTAACCCTAACCCTAACCTCACCCTAACCTTAACTCTAACCCTAACCCTAAAACTAAAAACTTCAACGTACCCATAACCCTAATCCTCACCAGCAACCTCACTATAACCTTAACCCTAACAATAACCCTAACCCTAACCCTTATCCTAACCCTGAAACTCACCCAAACCCTAAACCTAATCCTAACCCTCACGCTCACCCTAAACCTCACCATTACTGTAACCCTAACCCTTATCCTAACACAAACCCTAACAACAACCCTCACCGTAACGCACACCATAACCCAAACATTAACCCTCACACTAACCCTAAACCTAACCTCACCCTAACCCTAAACCTAACCCTAACCCTAACACTAAAAACCTAAACCTAACCTTAACCCTAACCCTCACTCTCACCCTCAACGTAACCGTAACCCTAAAAATAACCCTAACCCTAACCCTAATCCTAACACTCAACCACACCCTATCCCTAAACCTAACCCTAACCCTCACCCTAAGCCTAACCCTCACCATTACCGTAAACCTTCCCCTCATCCTAACCCTCACTCTAACTCTAACCCTAACCCTAAACCTCACCCTAACACTAATCCTAACCCTCACCCCAACCCTAACCCTAACCCTAACTCTCAACCTAACTCTAAACCTCACACTCAACCTAAACCTAACCCTAACCCTCATCCTAAACCTAAACTTAACCTGAACCCTAACTCTCACCCTAACCCTAACCCTCACCCTTACCCTCAGTGTAACCCTAAGCCTAACCCTAACCCTAACTCTTTCACTCACACTCACCCTAACCCTTACCCTAATCCTAATCCTAACTCTAACTCTAACCCTCACCCTCAGCCTCACCTTAATCCTAACTCTAACCCTAAACCTCAACGTCAACCTAACCCTACCCCTAACCATAAACCTCACCCTAACCTAACCCTAAACCTCACCCTCACCCTAGCAATCACCCTAACCCTAATCCTAACACTAACCCTCATCCTAACCCCTACATAACCTTAACCCTAACACTCACCCTATCCCTAAACCTCACCCTCACCCTTAGACTAACCCTAAGCCTAACCGTAAGCCTAACCCTAAACCTCACACTCATCCGCACCGTCACCCTCACCATAAATCTAACACTAACCCTAACCCTAACCATAAACCTCACCCTTACCCTAACCCTAACCCTAACCTGAAACCTAACCCTCATCCTTACCCTAACCCTAACACTAAACCTAACCCTAACCCTCACCCTAAAACTCCCCCTAACCCTAACCCAAACCATCACCCTAACCCTAATCCTAACCCCCACCATCACCCTCAGTCCAACCATTAGCCTAAGCCTAACCCTCAGCCTAACCCTCACCCTAAACCTCACCCTAACCCTAATGTAAACCTAACCCTAACCCTAAACCTCAACCTAACCCTCACCTCACCCTAACCCTAACACTAATCCTCATTCTATCCCTAACCGTAACCATAAACCTAACCTCACCCTAACCTTCCGCGTAATTCTAACTCTAAACCTAAATATCACCGTCAACCTAACCCTAACCTAATCCCGAACCCTAAACCTCACCCTAACCCTAACATCACCCTCACCCTCAACCTCACCGTAACTCTAACCCTAAACCTAACAATAACACTAACCCTAACCCTAACCGTAACTCTAACCATAACCCTCACCCTCAGCCTTACCCTCACTGCAAACTTAACCCGAACCATAACACTAACAATAACCCTAAACCTAAGCCTAACCTAACCCTAATTCTAATCCTAACTACCACACTCACCCTCAGCCTAACACTAAGTATAACCCTAACCCTAAACCTAAACCTAATCCTCAGCCTCAGCCTCACCCTAACCCAAACCCTACACCTAATCCTCACCCTAATTCTAAGCCTAACCCTAACCCTAACCCTAACCCTCACACTCACCCTCAAACTAACACTAATCCTAAACCTAACCCTATCCCTAACCCTAACCCTCACCCTAACCCTCACCCTAGCGCTCACCCTATCCCTAACCCTAACCCTCAGCCTCAACCTAGCCCTCAACCTAAACCTAACCCTCACCCTCACCGTAACCCTTACCCTAACCCTCATCCTAACCCTACACTTAACCTGTACCCTAACTCGCACACTAACCCTAACCCTAGCGGTCACCCTAACCGTAACCCTCAACCTTACCGTAACCCTCAACCTCAGCCTAACCCTCACGTTTACCCTTACCTTCACCCCTACCATAACCCTCACCATACCCTCACACTCACCATAACCCTCACCCTCAAACTAACTCTACCCTAAACCTCACCCTCACCGTAACCATAACTCTAACCATAACCCTAACACTAAAACTCACCCTGACCATAACCCTACCCCTCAAACTAAACATAACCCTCACCCTCACGCAAACCTTCAGCCTGAACCTAAGGCTAACCCTAACCCTAACAATAACCCTCACACTCACCCTAACCCTAACCCTAATCCTAATCCTAACCCTAACCCTAACCCTCACCCTCCCTCTCAGCCTCACTCTAACCCTAATTCTAACCCTAATCCTCACACTCACCCTAACCCTAATACTGAAACTCACCCTCACCGTAACCGAAACCCTAAAACTAACTCTAACCTTAGGCCTAACCCTAACCCTAACTCTTCACCTAACTCTCACCCAAACCCTAACCCTAACATTAACCCTAACCTTAAACTTCATCCAAACCCCAAACCTAAACCTCACCCTCACCCTATCGGAAACCAAAAGCCTAAACCTAACCCTAACAATAACCCTAACACTAATCCTAACCCTCACCCTAATCCAAACACTCACCCTAACCCAAACCCTAACCCTAAAACTTACCCTCACCCTAACACTAACCCTAACCCTAACACTATCCCTCACAGTAAACCTAACCAAAACCATAACCCTAAACCTCAAACTAACCCTCAGGCTCACGCTAACTCTAACACTAACCCTATCACTAACCCTCATCCTAACCCTCCCCATAACCCTATTTCTAACCCTAAAACTCACCCTCACACTAACCCTAACCCTAACCCTAAACCCCACCCTAAACCTAACCCTAACCCTCACCAGCACCTTCCCTCTCACAGTAACTCTAAGCCTAACCGTAATAATAACACTAACCCTAACCCAAAACATCACCCTAACCCTAATCCTCACCTCCACCCTCACCCTCAGCCTAACCCTAAACCTATGCCTAACCCCCACCCTAACTGTCACACTCACCCTCAACATACCCCTAATACTAAATCTAACCCTATCCCTAAACCTCAACCTAACCATCCCCATAACACTAACTCTAACCCTAAACCTCACCTTCACCCTAACCCTAACCCTAAACCTCAGCCTAAACCTCACCCTAACCGTAACCCTCACCCCAACCCTCAATCTCACCGTAAATCTAACCCTAACCCTAAAAATAACACTAACCCTAACCATAACCATAACCATTACCCTCAACTTCAACCTCACCCTCAGTGCAAACTTAACCCTAAACATAATACTAACAATAACCCTAATACTAAACCTAACCCTAATCCTCAACCCCACCCTCACCCTCAGCCTAATCCTAAGACTAACCCTAACCCTAACCCTAACCCTAACCCTAACCCTAACTCTAACCCTAACCCTAAACCTAACCCTAATCCTCAGCCTCACCCTCACCCTAACCAAAACCCTAACCCTAACCCTCACTCTAACCCTAAGCCTAACCCTACCCATGACTCTCACACTGACCCACAACCGAACCCTAATTCTAAACCTAACCCTATCCCTAAACCTAACCCTCACCCTAACCCTCACCCTAGTCCTCACCCTAACACTAATCCTAAACCTAAACCTCATCATAACCCTCACCCTAACCCTAACCCTAACCCTCACCCTAACCCTAACCCTAACCCTCACCCTCATGCGTGGCCTAAACCTAAGCCTAAGCCTAACTCTAACCTAAACCCTCACCCTAACCCTAACCCTAACAATAACACTAACCCTAACTCTATCCCTAAACCTCACTCTCACACTAACCCTAACTCTAACCCTTACTCTAAACCTAAACTTCATCCTAATCTTAAACTAACCCTCACCCTCACCCTCACCCTCACAGTAACGGTAACCCTAAGCCTAACATTAACAATAACCCTAACCCTAACCCTACCCCTCAACCTAACCATAACTCTCAACCTAATCCTAAACCTCACCCTCACCCTAACCCTTACTCTAATCCTCAACCTAACCCTAAACTTAACCCGAACCCTAACTCTCACCTTAACCCTCACCCTAACACTCACCCTAACCCTAACCCTCAACCTTACCGTAACCATCACCCTCAGCCTAACCCTCACGTTTACCCTTACCTTCACCCCTACCCTAACTCTAACCCTAACCCGAACACTCAAACTAACTCACAGCCTAAAACTATCTCTACCTCTAAATCTCACCCTCACACTAACCATAACTCTTACCCTAACCCTAACACTAAACCTCACCCTAACCCTAACCCTAACCCTCAAACTAACCCTAACCCTCATCCTCACCCAAACCCTCAGCCTAAACATAAGGCTAACCCTAACCATAACCATAACCCTCACACCCAATCTAAACCTAACCCTAAACCTCATCATAACCCGAACCCTAAACCTCAGCCTCACACTCACCCTCAGCCTCACCCTAAACCTGATTCTAACCCTAAACCTCACCCTCACCCTAACCCTAATCCTAACTATCACACTCACTGTAACCGAAACCCTCAACTTAACCCTAACCTTAACCTAACCCTAATCCTCCACCTCTCACCCTAACCCTAACCCTAACACTAACCCTAACCCTAAACCTCACCCAAACCTGCACCCTAACCCTAAATCCAACCGTAAACCTCACCCTCATCCTAACCCTCACTCTAACCGTAACACAAAACCTAAACCTCACCCTCACCCTCACCATAACCAAAACCTTAAACCTAACCCTAATAATAACCCGAACCCTAATCCTATCCCTCACCCAAACCATAATCCTCACCCTAACCAAATCCCTCACCCTAAAACTTACCCTCAACCTAACACTAACCCTAACCCTAACACTAACCCTCACACTAACCCTAACCCTAACTATAACCCTAAACCTCAACCTAACCCTCACCCTCACCCTAACCCGAACACTAACCCTATGCCTAACCCTCACCCTAACCCTCCCCCTAACCCTATATCTAAACCTAAACCTCACCCTCACACTAAACCTAACCTAACCCGAAACCCCAACCTAACCTTAACCCTAACCCTCACCTGCAACCTCACCCTCATGGTAACTCTAACCCTAATCCTAACAATAACATTAACCTTACCCGAACCATCACCCAAACCCTAATCCTCACCCCCACCCTCACACTCAGCCTAAACCTAAGCCTAAGCCTAACCCTCACCCTAACCTTCACACTCACCCTCACCCTAACCCTAATACTAAACCTAACCCTATCCCTAAACCTCAACCTATACCTCACCCTCCCCTTAACACTAAAACTAACCCTAACCATAAACCTCACACTGACCCCCCCCTAACACTAACTTTAACCCTAAACCTCACCCTCACCCTAACCCTAAACCTAAGCCTAACCCTAAACCTAACCCTAACACACACACTCACCCGCATGCTAACACTAATCCTAACCCTCAGGCTAACACTAACCCTAAACCTCGCCCTAACTCTCACCCTAACCCTAACACTAACACTAACCCTAACCCTCACCCTCAACCTAACCCTTACCCTAACCCTAACTCTAACCCTAAACCAAACCCTCACCCTAAACCTCACCCTAACCCTAAACCTAAACCTCACCCTCACCCTAAACATAACACTCACCCTAACCCAAAACCTCACCCTACGTCTTAATGTCACTGTTACCCTAACACTAACGATAACACTAACCCTCACACTAACACTAACCCTAAATCTAACCCTAAACCTAAACCTCACCTGAACCCTAATCCTAACCCTAACGGTAAACCCCACACTAACCCTAAACCTAACCTTCACCCGCATCCTCACCCTCACCGTAAATCTAACTCTAACCCTAACAATAATAATAACCCTAACCCTAACCGTAACCCTAACCCTAACCATAAACATAACGCTCACCCACAGCCTCACCCTCACCCAAACTTAACCCTAACCAAAACACTAACAATAACCCTTTCCCTAAGCCTAACCCTAACCCTAACTCTAATCATCACACCCACCCTCAACCTCAGCCTAACCCTAAGTCTAACCCTAACCCTAATCCTAATGCTAACCCTCAATGTAAGCCTAGCCCTCAGCCTTACCCAAATCCTAACCCTAAACCTTATCCTAAACCTCAAACTACCCCTATCCCTAACCCTAAACCTCACCCTAACCCGAACCCTAACCCTCACCCTCAACCTCACCTTCAGCCTAACCCTAATCCTAACACTAAACCTAAGCTAACAAACACACTCATCCGCACCGTAAACATAATCCTATCCCTCACCCTAACCCTAACCCTAAACCTCCCCCTAACTCTCACTCTAACCCTAACCCTAACACTAACCCTAACCCTAAACCTCAACCTAACCCTCACCCTAACCCTAACTCTAACCCTAAAACTCATCCTCACCCTAAACCTCACCCTAACAATAACCCTCACCGTCACCCACACCCTCAGCCTCACCCTCACTGCAAACTTAACAGTAACCATAACAATAACAATAACCCTAACCCTAAGCCTAACCCTAACCCTAACTCTTATCCTCACACCCACCCTCACCCTCAGCATAACCCTAAGTCTAACCCTAACCCTAACCCTAATCCTAACCCTCAATGTGACCCTAACCCTAACCCTAACACTAACCCTAAACCTAACCCTAACTCTCAACCGAACCCTAACCCTAAAGCTAACCCTAACCCTCACCCTAACCCTAAACATAACCTAACAGTAATTCTCACCCAAACCCTAACTTTAACCCTCATCCTAACTCTCACCCTAACACTAAACGTAAACCTCACCCTCACCCTCACCCTAACCCTAACCCTCAACCTAACCCTCAACCTAACCCTAAACCTGACCCTCACCCTAAACCTTACCCTAACCCTCAACCTAACCCTAAACTTAACCCGAACCTTAACTCTCACACTTACCCTAAACCTCACCCTCAACCCAACCATAAACCTAAACCTCACAATGAGCCTAGCCCTCACCCAACCCTAGCCCTAACCCTAACCCTCTTCCTAACCCTCCCCCTAACCCTACCCTAACCCTCACCCTAACGCTAACCCTCACCGTCAACCTCACCCTCAGCCTAACCCTAAGCCTAACCCTAAACCTGACAATAACACACACATTAACCCTCACCCTAACCCTAATCCTAACAATAACCCTCACACTCACCCTAACCCTAACCCTAACCCTAACCCTTACCCTCAACCTCAGCCTAACCCTAAGCCTATCCCTAACCCTAAACCTAACCTTCACACTCACCCCAACCCTAACCCTAATCCTACTCGTAACCCTAACTCTAACCATCACCCTCAACATAACCCTCATTTAAGCCTAACCCTAACATTAATCCTAAACCTAACCCTCACCCTCAGACTCACCCTAAACTTAACTGTAACACTAAACCTCAACCTGACCCTAACCCTAACCATAACCCTATCCCTAAACCTCATCCTAGCCCTAAATCTAACCCTCACCCACACCATAACTGAAACCCTAACCCTAATGCTAACAATAATCCTAACCCTAACCCTAACCCTCACCCTAACCCTAACACTCACCCTAACCCTAACTCTCACCCTAACATTTACCATCACCCTAACACTAACCCTAACCCTAACACTAATCCTCACACTAACCCTAACAATCATCCTAACTAACCCTAAACCTCAACCTAACACTAACCCTAAACCTCACCTTCTCCCTAGCCCTCACCCTAACCCTAACCCTCATCCTCACCCTAAACTTCACAATAACCCTAACACTAATCCTCAATCTAAACCTCACCCTCAGCTGAACCTTCACCCTAACCCTCACCCTAACCCTAACCCTCACCCTTACTGTAACCCTCACCCTCAGCCTAAACCTCACCTATATCCTTACTGTCAACGCCACCCTAACCTTCACTCTAACGCTAACACTCACCCTAACCCTAACTCTACCCCTAAACCTCATCCTCACCCTAACCCTAACTCTAACCCTAATCCTAACACTAACCTTCACCATAACCCTAACTCTAACAATCACCCTAACCCTAATCCTCACCCCCACCCTAAACCTCAGCCTAACCCTAAGCCTAATCCTAAACGTAACCCTAAACCTCACACTCACCCTCACCCTAACCCAAATCCTAAACCTAAACCTAACCTTAACCCTAAACCTCAACCTAACCCTCACCCTAAACTTAACCCTAACACTAACCCTAACCCTAACCCTCGAACCAACCCTCCAACTGAACCTAAATCTAAACATAAACCTCACCCTCACCCTAACCCTCACCCTCACCATAATTCTAACCCTAACCCTAACAATAACACTAATCCTAACCCTAAACCTAAACCTAACCCTAACCCTAACCCTAATGCTAACACTCAACCTCACCCTAACCCTAATCCTAACCCTAAACCTCACCCTAACCCTAACCCTCACCCTCATCCTAACCCTCACCCTAACCCTAAACCTTACCCTAAAACAATCCCTAATCCACACGCTCACCCTAGCTCTCACCCTAACCCTAATCGCAACCCTAATCCTCACCCTAACCCTCACTTGAACCCTAACACTAACCCTCATTCTTACCCTAACCCTAACCCTAAACCTAACCCTAAAACTGACGCTTTCCCTAACCCTAACCCTCACCTTCACCCTAAACTTAACCGAACCCTAACTCTCACCCTAACCCTAACCATCACACTCACCCTCACCCTCATCATGACCGTAATACTCACCCTAACCATAACACTCACAATGATCCCCAACCTAACAATAACCCTATCACTAAACACCACCCTAACCCTACCCCTAACCCTCACCCTCACCCTCAGCCTCAGCTTAAACCTAAGCCGAAACCTAACCCTAACCCTAACCCTCAACTTACCCTAACCCTTACTCTAATCCTAGTCCTAACCCTAAAGCTAATCCTCACCCTCACCCTAACCTTCACCCTAACCCTAACCCTCACCCTAACCCTAATCCTAAACTTCATCCTAACCCTCACCCTAACACCAAGCCTAACCCTCACCCTCACTATCACCCTAACCCTAATCCTAACCCTAACCCTCATCCTAACCCTCCCCCTAACCCTTACCCTAATCCTTACCCTAACCCTAGCCCTTACCTTCAACCTCATCCTTAGCCTAACCCTTAACCTAAACCTAAACCTAACCTAACACACTCACTCACCCTCACCTTAACCATTACCATAATCCTAATCCTAACCCTAACCCTAAGCCTCACACTCTGCCTCAGCTTAACACTAACTCTAACCCTATACCTCACACTCACCCTAACCCTAACCCTAAACCTAACCCTAAACCTAACACTAACCCTAAAACTAAACCTCAACCTCTTCCTAGCCCTCACTCTAACAATAATCCTAACCCTAACCCTCATCCTAACACTCCCCATAACCCTAAACCTAACCCTCACCCTAACCCTAACCCTCACCCTCACACTCATCCTCAGCCTAACCCTAAACCTAACCCTAACCCTCACACTCACCCTAACCCTAACCCTATTCGTAATCCTAACCCTAACCCTAACCCTCACCCTAACCCTAAACCTCACCCTTAACCGCAGCCTAAACCTAAGCCTATCCCTAACCCTAAACCTACCCCTCAAACTCACCCAAACCCTAACCCTAATCCTACTCCTAACCCTAACTCTAACCCTCACCCTCAACCTAACCCTCACCTTAAGCCTAACCCTAACATTAATCCTAAACCTAACTCTCACCCTCAGCCTCATCCTAACCCTAACTCTAACACTAAGCCTCACCCTGACCCCAACCCTAACCCTAACCTTATAACTAAACCTCATCCTAGTCCTAAACCTAAGCCTCACCCTCACCCTCACCATAACCGTAACACTAACCCTAATGCTAAAAACAATCCTAATCCTCACCCTAACCATAACACTCACCTTAACCCTAACCCTCACCCTAACACTTACCTTCAACCTAACACTAACTCTAACCCTAACATTGACCCTCACACTAACCCTAACCATCACCATAAACCTAAATCTCACCCTAACACTAACATTAAACCTCACCCTTTTCCTAGCCCTCACCCTAACCCTAACCCTCATCCACACCCTCAACCTCACACCAACCCTAACACTAATCCTCAATCTAACCCTCACCCTCACCCTAAAGCTAACACTAACCCTCACCCTAACCCTAACCATAAACCTTACCGTAACCATCACCCTCAAACTAACCCTCAATTTTACCCTTACCTTCAACCCTAAGCTAACCCGCAACCTAACCCTAACTGTACCCAAAACCTCATCCTCACCGTGACCGTAACTCTAACCCTAACCCTAACACTAAACCTCACCCTAACCCTCACCCTAACCTTAAACCTCACCTTCACACTCACCCTAGCCCTTACTCTAACTCTAATCCTAACCCTAACCCTAATCCTAAACCTCCTGCTAACCCTAACTGTCAACCTCAACGTCACTCTCAGATTCACCGTAAGCCTAACCATAAACCTAAACCTAACACACACACTCACCCTCACTCTAACCCAAATCCTATGCCTAAAACTAACCCTAACCCTCCCCCTAACTCTCACTCTAACCCTAAACCTAAAACTAACCCTTACCCTAACTCTCAACCTAAACCTCACTCTAACCCTAACTCTAAACCTAAACCTCAACCTCACCCTAACCCTAACTCTAACACTAACACAAACACTAAACGTCACCCTAACACTAAGCTTAACCCTAACCAACACCCTCAACCTCAGGCTAATCCTAAGCCTAAACCAAACCCTCACACACACCATAACCCTAACCCTAAACCTCACCCTAACCCTAACCCTCACCCTCAACCACAGCCTAACCCTAAGCCTATCCCTAATCCTAACCCTAACCCTCACACTCACCCTAAAACAAAACCTAATCCTACTCCTAACCTTAACCCTAAATCTCACCCTCAACCTAACCCTCACCTTGAGCCTAACCCTAACATTAATCCTAACCCTAAACCTCACCCTCAGCCTCACCCTAACCCTAACTCTAACACTAAACCTCACCCTAACCCTAACCGTAACCCTAACCGTAAACCTCATCCTAGCCCTAACCCTAACCCTCACCCTCACACTCACCATAACATTAACCCTAACCCTAAAGCTAACAATAATCCTAACACTAATCCTAAGCCTCACCCTAACCATAAGCCTCGACCTAACCCTAACCCTCACCCTAAAAATTACCCTCACCCTAACACTACCCCTAACCCTAACACTAAACCTCATACTAACCCTAAACATCACCCTAACCATAAACCTCACCCTAACACTAACACTAAACCTCACCCTCTCTCTAGACTGCGCCCTAACCCTGACCCTCATCCTCACCCTAAAATTCACACTAACCCTAACCCTAAACCTCAACCTAACCCTGAAACTAACCAGTAACCCTAACCCTCATCCTCACCCTAAAATTCACACTTACCCTAATCTTAACCCTAGACCTAACCCTGCAACTAAACCTAAATCTAACCATAAAACTCACCCTCACCCTAACACTAACCCTAACCCTAAACCTAACCCTAACTCTAACCCTAATCCTCACCCTCACCATCAATCTCAACATAACTCTAACCCTAACCCAAACAAAAACTGTAATCCGAACCCTAAATCTAACCCTAACCCTAACGCTAATGCTAACACTCAACCTCACCCAAACCCTAATCCAAACCCTAAACCTCACCCTAACCCTAACCCTCACCCTCACCGTAACCCTAACGCTCATCCTAACCCTCACCCTAACCCTAAACCTAACCCTAAACGTTACCGTATCACTAACCCTAATCCTCACCTTCACCCAAGCCCTCACCCTAACCCTAATCGTAAAGCTAATCATCATCCTAACCCTAACCCTAACTCTAAGCCTAACCCTAACACTAACCCCAACCCTCAATTTAACCCTAACCCTAATCCTAACACTAACACTAACCCTAAACCTAACCCTAAACCAAACCCTAATCCTCAGAATCACCCTGACCCTAACCCAAACCCAAACCCTCATCCTAACTCTAAGCCTAAACCTAACCCTAATCCTCAGCCTCACCCTCACCCTAACCCAAACCCTAACCCTCATCCTAACTCTAATCCTAACCCTCACCCGAATCCTAACCCTCACACTCACCCTCAACCTAACTCTAATCCTAAACCTCACCCTATCCCTAACCCTAACCCTCACTCTAACCCTCAGCCTAGCCCTCACCCTTACACTTATCCTAACCGTAAACCTCATCCTAACATTCAACCTAACCCTAAACCTAATCCTAACCCTCACCCAAACACGAACCTTAACACTCACCATCATGCTCGGCCTAAGCCTAAGCCTAAGCCTAAGCCTAACCTTAATCCCAATCCTCACCCTAACCCTAACTGTAACCCTAAACCTCACCCTCACCCTAAACCTCACACTAACACTAACCGTAACCCTCACCCGCACCCGCACCATAACCGTAACCTTAAACCGAACACTAACAATAACCCTAACCCTAATCCTAACGTTCACCCTAGCCATAAACGTCACCCTGACCCAAACCCTCACCCTAAGACTTACGCTCACCATAAAACTAACCCTAACACTGACACTAACCTCACACTAACACTAACCCTAAATCTAACCCTAAACCTCAACCTCACCCTAACCCTAACCCTAACCGTAACCCTAAACCTCACCCTAACCCTAACCTTCACACTCACCCTAAACATCACCCGAACCATAAACCTCAGCCTAACACTAACCCCAACCCTCACCCTCAACCTCGACTTCACCTTAACCCTAACCCTCATCCTCACCCTAAACCTCACATTAACCCTAACACTAATCCTCAATCTAATCCACAACCTCACCCTAAAGCTAACACTAACCCTTAAACTAACCCTAACCCTCACCCTTACCGTAACCCTCACCTTCAGCCTAACCCGCGCCTTTACACTTACCGTCACCCCCACGCTAATGCGCACCCTAAACCTAACCCTTACCCTAAACCTAAATGTACCTCGAAACTTCAACCTCAACATAACCCTAACTCTAAAACTAACCCTAATACTAAACCTGACCCAAACCCTAATCCTAACCCTCACCCTCACCATAACCGTAACCCTAACCCTAAAGGTAACACTAACCCTCACACTAACCCTAAACCTCACCCTAATCCTAGACCTCACCCTAACCCTAAACCTAACCCTAATCCTCACCCTGACCCTAGCCCTCACCCTAACCCTAATCCTAACCAGCACCCTCATCCTAACCCTAACCTTCATCCTCACCCTAAACCTCACACTAACCCTAATCCTAATCCTAATCCTAAATCTAACCCTCACCCTAACCCTAACCCTAACCCTTACCATAACCCCAAACTTTAACCTAACACTCACCCTTACCTTAATACTCAACCTCAACCTAAACATCAACTTTACCCTTGTCGTCATCACCCTAACCCTCACCCTAACCCTAAACCTCATCCCAACACTCACCCTAACCGTAAACCTAACCATCACCGTAACCGTAACCTTCATGCTCAACCTCACGCTCAGCCTAAGCCTAAGCCTAGGACTAACCCTCACCCTAACCCTAGACCTCACCCTAACCCTAATCGTAATCCTAAACCTCACCTTGACACTCATCCTAGCCCTAACCCTAACCACCACCCTAAACCAAATCTTCACCCCCACCCTCACACTCAGCCTAACCCTAAGCCTAAGCTTAACCCTAACCCTAAACCTCACACCCTCACCCTCACCCTAATCCTAACACTAACCCTAACCATAACGCTAAACCTCAACCTAACCCTCTCCCTAACCTTAACCCTAAAACTAACCCTAACCCTAACCCTCGACCTAACCCTCCAAATAAACCTAAATCTAACCCTAAATCTCACACTCACCCTAACCCTAATCCTAACACTAACCCTAAACTTCACCCTATCCCTATCCACATACTCTCCCTAAACCTAACACTAACCCTAACCCGAAACCTAATCCTCAATCGAACCCTCACCCAAATGCTAAACTTAACCCTAAACCTAAACCTCACAATAACCCTAACCCAACACCTCACCCTCAACCTAGGAATCACCCTAACCCTAATCCTAACCCTAACCCTCATCCTAAACCTCAAGCTAACAATAACCCTAACCCTAACCCTCAACCTAACCCTAATCCTCACCTTCACTGTAAACATTAACCTAACCCTCACCCTAACCCTAAACTTAACCCGAACCCTAACTCTCACACTAAGCCTAACCCTCACCCTGACCCTCACCCTAACCCTCACCTTAACCCTAACCCCCACCCTGACCCGAAACCTATCCCTAAACCTCACCCTCAACCTAACCCTAACTCTAACCCTAAACCTAAAATTAAACCTCACCATATCCCTAACCCTAACGCTCACACTCATCCTCATGCTCAGCCTAACCCTAAGCCTAACACTATCCCTAACCCTAACCCTCACACTCACAATAACGCTTACCCTAATCCTAATTCTAACACTAAGCCTTACCCTCACCCTCACCCTAACCCTCACCATAACCCTAATTCTAACACTAACCCTAACCCTAACAATCAGCCTAACCCTAAACCTAACTCTAACCCTAAACCTCACACTAACCTGCACCCTCACCCTCACTGTAATCCTAACACTAACCTTAACCCTAACCCTAAACCTCACCCTAACCTTCCCCTTAACCCTATATCTCAACCTAAACCTCATCCTCACCCTAACCCAAACACTAACCCTAACCCTAACCCTCACCCTAACCCTATATCTAACCCTAAACCTCACCCTCACCTTCACCCTAACCCTAAACCTAACCCTAAACCCCACCCTAACCCTAACCCTAACCCTCACCCGTACTTTCATCTTCACCGAAACTCGAACCCTAACCCTAACAATAACACTAACCCTAACAATCACCCTAACCCTCATCCTCACCCCCATTCTCACCCTCAGCCTAACCCTAAGCCTAAGCCTAACCCTCAACCTAACCCTCATACTCATGCTCACCCTAAACCTAATCCTAATCCTAAGCCTATCCCTAAACCTCAACCAAACACACAACCTCACCTTAACATTAACTCTAACCCTAAACCTCACACTAACCCTCCACCTAACCCTAACTCTAACCCTAAACTTCACCCTAACTTAACCCTCACCCTCAACCTCATTGTAATTCTAAGCCTAACCCTAACAATAACACTAAACCTAACCCTAATCCTCACCCTAACCATAACCCTCAGCCTCAGCCTCAACCTAACCCTAACCCAAACCCTAACACTAACCCTCACCCTAACCCTAAGCCTAAGCCTAACCCTAACCCTCACACTCAACCTCAAACTAATCAAAATCGTAAACCTAAACCTATACCTAACCCTCAACCTAACGCTAATTCTAACCCTCACCCGTACCCTAACCCTAACCCTCATCCTCACCCTAAACCTCACCCTCACCCTTATCTTAATCCTCACCCTCAGCCTCAACGTGAGGTTTACACTTACCATCATACTCACCCTAACCCTCAACCTCATCCTAACCCTCAACCTAACCGTAAACCTAACCATCACCCTAACCCTAACCCTCACCCTCAACCTCATGCTCAGTCTAAAACTAAGCCTAAGCCTAACCCTTACCCTTACCCTCACCCGAGCCCGAGAACTCACCCTAACCATCACCCTAAACCTAATCCTCACCCCCAGCCTCACCCTCAGCATAACCCTAACCCTAACCCTAACACTAACCCTCACATAGCCCAACCCTATCACTAATGCTAACCCTAACCCTAAACCTAAACCTCAACCTAACCCTCAACCTAACCTTAACCCTAACACTAACCCTAACACTAACCGTTGACCTAACCCTCCCCCTAACCCTAAATATAATCCTAAAACTCACCCTCACCCTAACCCAAATACTAACCCTAAACCTCACCCTAACCCTAACCCTCACCCTCACTGTAACCTTAAGCCTTATCCTAAACCTCACCCTAAACCTAACCCTAAACCGCAACCAAACACTAATCCTAACACTCACCCACACCCTAGCCCTCACCCGAACCCTAATCATAACCCTAATCCTCACCCTAACCCTCACCCTAACACTTACACTAACCCTCACCCTAATCCTAAGCCTAACCCTAATCTTCAACCTAACCCTAACCCTCAACCTCACTGTAACCCTAACCCTAACCATCACTTGGGCCCTAAACTTAACCCGAACCCTAACTCTCACCGTAACCCTACCCCTATATCTGACCCTCACCCTAACACTCACCTTCAGCCTCACCCTAAACTTAACCCTAAGCCTAAGCCTAACCCTAACCCTAACCCTCACACTCACCCTAACAGTTCCCTAATCCTAATCCTAACACTAAGCCTTATCCTCAACCTCACCCTAACCCTCACCGTAACCCTAACTCTAACACTAACCCTAACTCTAACCCTCACCCTCAGCCTCACCCTAACGCTAACTCTAACCCTATACCTCACCCTCACTCTAACCCTAACCCTCACCTGCACCCTCCCCCTCACAGTAACTCTAAGCCTAACCATAACAATAACACTAACCATAACCCAAACCGTCAACCTAACCCTAATCCTCACGCCCACCCTCACCCTCAGCCTAACCCTAAGCCTATGCTTAACCCCCACCATAACTGTCACACTCACCCACACCATACGCCTAATACTAAATCTAACCCTATCCCTAACCCTCAACCTAACCCTCACCCTCCCCGTAAACCTAACAATAACCCTAACACTAACCCTCACCCTCAACCTCATGCTCAGCCTAACCCTAAGCCTAAGCCTAACCCTCATCCTAAACCTCACCCTAACCCTAACCCTAACCATCACCCTAAACCTAATCCTCACCCCCACCCTCAACCTCAGCCTAAACCTTAGCCTAAGCCTAACCCTAACAAAAACCCTCACAGTCACCCTCACCCTCACCCTAATCCTAACCCTAACCCTAACCATATCCCTAAACCTCATCCTAACCCTCACCCTATACTTAAACCTAAAACTAACCCTAACCCTATCCCTAACCCTCAAACTCACCCTCCAACTAACCCTAAATCTAATCCTAAACCTCACACTTACACTAATCCTAATCCTATCCCTAACCCTAAACCTCACCCTAACCCTAACTCCAACCCTCACCCTCACCCTCAACCTCACCCTCACTGTAACTCTAACCCTAACCCTAAGAATAACACTAATCCTAGCCCTAAATCTAACACTAACCCTAATCCTCACCATCACTGTAACCCTGACCATCAAACTAACCCTCAAACTAACCCTAACCCTAACCCTAAAACTTAATCTAACACTAACCCTTACACTCACCCTCACCCAAGCCCTCAATCTAACCCTAATCCTAATCCTAATCCTCATCCTTAACCTCTACATAACCCTAACCTTAACCCTCACCCTAACCCTAAACCTAACCCTAACTCTGAACCGAACCCTAACCCTAAACCTACCCCTCACGCTAACCCTAAACATAACCGACCCCTAATTCTCACCCTAACCCTAAATCTAACCTCATCCTAACTCTCACCCTAACACTAAACCTAAACCTCACCCTCACCCTCACCCTTATCAGAACCCTAACCCTCAACCTAACCCTAAAACTTACCCTCACCCTAACCCTTACCCTAACCCTCAACCTAACCCTAAACTTAACCTGAACCCTAACTCTCACACTTACCCTAACCCTAAACCTCAACCTAACCATAACCCTAAACCTAACCCTCACCCTCAACCTCACCCTCAGCCTAACCCTAAGCCTAACCCTAAACCTAACAAGAACACACTCACTAACCCTCAACCTAACCCTAATCCTAGCAATAACCCTCACACTCACCCTAAACCTAACCCTAACCCTAACCCTAACCCTAACCCTAACCCTAACCCTAACCCTAACCCTATCCCTAACCCTAACCCTAACCTTCATACTCACCCTAAACCTAACCCTAATCCTACTCCTAACCCTAACTCTAACCATCAACCTCAACCTAACCCTCACTTAAGCCTAACCCTAACATTAATCCTAAACCTAACCCTCACCTTCAGACTCACCCTAACCCTAAGTCTAACACTAAACCTCAACCTGGCCCTAACCCTAACCATAACCCTATCCCCAAACCTCATCCTATCCCTAAATCTAACACTCACCCACACCATAACGGAAACCCTAACCCTAATGCTAACAATAATCCTAACCCTAACCCTAACCCTCACCTTAAACATAACCCTCACCCTAACCCTAACCCTCACCCTAACACTTGCCCTAACCCTAACCCTAACCCAAACCCTAACCCTCACCTCACCCTCACCATAAATCTAACCCTAACCCTAACAATAACACTAATGATAACCCTAAACCTAACCGTAACCCTAACCCTAACCCTAATGCTAACACTCAACCTCACCCTAACCCTAATCCTAACCGTAAACCTCACCCTAACCCTAACCCTCACCCTCACCGTAACCCTAACCCTCATCCTTACCCTCACCCTAACCCCAACCCTAACCCTAAACCTTACCCTAAAACAAACACTAATCCTCACGCTCACCCTAGCGCTCACCCTAAAAGTAATTGTAACCCTAATCCTCACCCTAACCCTCACACGAACCCTAACACTAACCCTCATCCTTACCCTAACCCTAAACCTCAACCTAACACTAACACTGACGCTCACCCTAACCCTAACACTCACCCTACCCCTAAACTTAACAAAACCTAAATATCACCCTAACCCTAACAATCACACTAATCCCCAACCGACTAACCCTATCCCTAAACCCCACCCTAACCCTACCCCTAACCCTCACCCTCACCCTCAGCCTCAGCCTAAACCTAAGCCTAAACCTAACCCTAACCCTAACCCTCAAACTCACCCTAATCCTTACACTAATCCTAATCCTAACCCTAACCCGAATCCTCACACTCACGCTAACCTTCACCCTAACCCTACCCCTCACCCTAACCCTAATCCTAAACCTCATCCTAACCCTCACCCTAACACTAAGCCTAACCCTCACCCTCACTATCACCCTAACCCTAACCCTAACCCTAACCCTCATCCTAACCCTCCCTCTAACCCTTACCCTAAACCATACCCTAACCCTAACCCTCAACTTTAACCTCATCCTTAGCCTAACCCTTAACCTAAACCTAAACCTAACCTAACACAATCACTCACCCTCACCTTAACCCTAATGCTAATCCTAACCCTCACTCTCACCCTCAGTGTAACCCTAAGCCTAACCCTATCCAGAACATTAACCCTCACACTCACCCTAACCCTTAACATAATCCTAATCCTAACCCTAACCCTAAGCCTCACACTCAGCCTCAGGTTAACCCTAACTCTAACCCTATACCTCACACTCACCAGAACCCTAACCCTAAACCTAACCCTAAAGCTCACCCTGACCCTAACTGTAAACCTCAACCTCTAACACTAATCCTAAACCTAACCCTCATCCTGACCCTCCCCATACACCTAACCCTAACCCTCACCCTAAACCTAACCCTCATCCTCACCCTCATCATCAGCCTAACCCTAAGCCTAACCCTAAACTTAACCCTAACCCTCACACTCACCCTAACCCTAACCCTATTCCTAATCCTAACCCTAACCCTAAACTTCACCCTTACCCTAAACCTCACCCTCAACCTCAGCCTAACCCTAAGCCTATCCCTAACCCTAAACCTAACCCTCACACTCACCCAAACCCTAACTGTAATCCTACTCCTAACCCTAACTCTAATCCTCACCCTCAACCTAACCCTCACCTTAAGCCTAACCCTAACATTAATCCTAAACCTAACTCTCACCTTCAGCCTCATCCTAACCCTAACTCTAACACTAAACCTCATCCTGACCCTAACCCTAACCCTAACCTTATAACTAAACCTCATGCTAGTCCTAAACCTAAGCCTCACCCTCACCCTCACCATAACCGTAACCCTAACCCTAATGCTAAAAACAATCCTAAACCTCACCCTAACCATAACACTCACCTTAACCCTCACCCTCACCCTAACACTTACGTTCACCCTAACACTAACTCTAATACTAACACTAACCCTCACACTAATCCTAACCATCACCCTAACACTAAACCTCACCTTAAAACTAACCCTAAACCTCACCCTCTTCCTAGCCCTCACCCTAAGCCTAACACTCATCCTCACCCTAAACCTCACACTAACCCTAACACTAATCCTCAATCTAACCCTCACCCTCACCCTAAAGCTAACACTAACCCTCACCCTAACCCTAACCCTAAACCTTACTGTAACCATCACCCTCAGCCTAACCCTCAACTTTACCCTTACCGTCACCCCCAAGCTAACCCGCACCCTAAACCTAACTGTACCCCTAAACCTCACCCTCACCGTAACCGTAACTCTAACCCTAAACCTAACACTAAACCTCCCCCTAACCCTAACCCTAAACTTAAACGTCACCCTCACACTCACCCTAGCCCTTACTCTAACTCTAATCCTAACCCTAACCCTCATCCAAAAACCTCCGGCTAACCCTAACCATCAACCTCAAACTCACCCTCAGCCTAACCGTAAGCCTAACCCTAAACGTAAACCTAAAACACACTCACCCTCACTCTAACCCAAATCCTATCCCTAACACTAACCCTAACCCTAACCCTCCCCCTGACTCACTCTAACCCTAAACCTAAAAATAACACTTACCCTAACCGTGAACCTAAACCTCACCCTAACCCTAACTCTAAACCTAAACCTCAACCTCACCCAAACCATAACCCAAACCCTAAACATCACCCTAACACTAATCCTAACCCTAACTCACACCCTCACCCTCAGGCTAATCCTAATCCTAAGCCTAACCCTAACCCTCACACACACCCTAAACCTAACCCTAAACCTCACCCTAAACCTAACCCTCACCCTCAACCTCAGCCTAACCCTAAGCCTATCCCTAATCCTAACCCTAACCCTCACACTCACCCTAACACAAACCCTAATCCTACTACTAACCCTAACCCTAACCCTCAGCCTCAACCTAACCCTCACCTTAACCCTAACCTTAACATTAATCCTAACCCTAACCATCACCCTCAGCCTCACCCTAAACCTAACTCTAACACTAAAACTCACCCTAACCCTAACACTAACCCTAACCCTAACCCTAAACCTCATCCTAGCCCTAACCCTAACCGTCACCCTCACAATCACCATAACCTTAACCCTAACACTAATGCTAACAATAACCCTAAAACTAACCCTTAGCCTCACCCTAACCATAACCCTCACCCTAACCCTAACCCTCACCCTAACACTTACCCTCACCCTAACACTAATCCTAACCATAACACTAAACCTCACACTATCCCTAAGCATCACCCTACACATAAACCTCACCCTAACCCTAACCCTCATCCTCACCCCAAAATTCACACTAACCCTAACCCTAAACCTCCTAAACCCTGAAACTAACCTTAACCCTAACACTTACCCTAATCCTAACCCTAGAACTAACCCTCCAACTAAACCTAATTCTAACCATAAACCGCACCCTCACCCTAACACTAACCCTAACCCTAAACTTAACCCTAACTCTAACCCTAATCCTCACCCTCACCATCACTCTCAACATAACTCTAACCCTAACCCAAACAATAACAGTAATCCGAACCTTAAATCTAACCCTAACCCTAACCCTAACCCTAATGCTAACACTCAATTTCACCCAAACCCTAATCCAAACCGTAAACCTCATCCTAACCCTAACCCTCACCCTCAACGTAAACCTAACGCTCATCCTAACCCTCACCCTAACCCTAACCCTAACCCTAAACGTTACCCTATCACTAACCCTAATCCTCACCTTCACCCTAGCCCTCACCCTAACCTTAATCGTAAACCTAATCCTCATCCTAACCCTCACCCTAACTCTAAGCCTAACCCTAAACCTAACCCCAAACCTCACTGTAACCCTAACCCTAACCCTAACACTAACACTAACCCTAAACCTAACCCGAAACCTAACCCTAATCCTCAGACTCACCCTCACCCTAACCCAAACCCTAACCCTCATCCTAACTCTAATCCTAACCCTCACCCGAATCCTAACCCTCACACTCACCATCACCCTAACTCTAATCCTAACCCTCACCCTATCCCTAACCCTAACCCTCACTCTAACCCTCAGCCTAGCCCTCACCCTTACACTTATCCTAACCCTAAACCTCATACTAACATTCTCCCTAATCCTAAACTAACCCTAACACTCACCCAAACACGAACCCTAACACTCACCCTCATGCTCGGCCTAAGGCAAACCTAACCTTAATCCCAATCCTCACCCTAACCCTAACTGTAACCCTAAAACTCACCCTCACCCTAACAGTAACCCTAACCCTCATCCGCACCCGCAACATAACCATAACCTTAAACCGAACCCTAACAATAACCCTAACCCTAATCCTAACGCTCACAATAACCATAACTGTCACCCTGACCCAAAACCTCAAGTTAAGACTTACGCTCACCGTATCACTAACCCTAATGCTAACACTAACCTCACACTAACACCAACCCTAAATCTAACCCTAATCCACAACCTCACCCTAACTAACCCTAACCCTAACCCTAACCCTAAACCTAACCCGAACCCTAACCCTCACACTCACCCTAAACATCACCCGAACCATAAACCTCAGCCTAACACTAACCCCAACCCTCACCCTCACCCTAGCCTTCACCCTAACCCTAACCCTCATCCTCACCCTAAACCTCACACTAAGTCTAACACTAATCCTCAATCTAATTCTCAACCTGACTCTAAAGCTAACACTAAGCCTCAGCCTAACCCTAACCCTCAACCTTACCATAACCCTCACCCTCAGCCTAACCCTCGCCTTTACCCTTACTGTCACCCCCTTGCTAATGCGCACCCTAAACCTAACCCTTACCCTAACCCTAACTCTACCCCTAAACTTCAACCTCAACATAACCCTAACTCTAACACTAACCCTAATACTAAACCTGACCCAAACCCTAAACCTAACCCTCACCCTCACCATAACCGTAACCTTAACCCTAAAGTTAACAATAACCGTAAACCTAACCCTAACCTTCACAAGAACCATAACACACACCCTAACCCTAACCCTCACCCTAACACATACCCTCACCCTAACACTAACGCTAACCCTAACAATAACAGTCACACTAACCCTAAACCTCACCCTAACCCTAAACCTAACCCTAATCCTCACCCTGACCCTAACCCTAATTCTAACCATCACCCTCACCCTAACCCTAAACTTCATCCTCACCCTAAATCTCACACTAACCCTAAACCTAATCCTAAATCTAACCCTCACCCTAACCCTAACCCTAACCCTTACCCTAACCCCAAACTTTAACCTAACCCTCACCCTTACCTTAACCCTCAACCTCAACCTAAACATCACCTTTACCCTTATCACCATCACCCTAACCCTCACCCTAACCCTAAACTTCATTCCAACCCTCACCCAACCGTAAACCTAACAATCACCCTAACCCTAAACCTGACCCTCAACCTCACGCTCAGCCTAACCCTAAGCCTAAGCCTAACCCTTAACCTGACCCTCACCCTAACCCTAGAACTCAACCTAACCCTAATCGTAATCCTAACCCTCATCTTGACACTCATCCTAGCCCTAACCCTAACAATCACCCTAAAGCTAATCTTCACCCCCACCCTCACACTCAGCCTAACCCTAGCCTAAGCCTAAACCTAAACCTAACCCTCACACTCACCCTCACCCTCACCCTAATCCTAACCCTAACCCTAACAATAACACTAAACCTCAACCTAAACCTCTCCCTAACCTTAACCCTAAAACTAACCCTAACCCTAACCCTCGACCTAACCCTCCAAATAACCCTAAATCTAACCCTAAATCTCACCCTCACCCAAACCCTAATCCTAAACCTAACCCTAAACCTCACCCTATCCCTATCCCTAACCCTCACCCTCACCCTCACCCTCATCACAACTCTAAGCCTAACCCTAACAATAACACTAATCCTAACCCTAAACCTAACCCAAACCCTAACCCTAATCCTAACACTCACTCTCATGCTAGGCCTAATCCTAACCCTAACCCTCACCCTAACCCTAATCCTCATTCTCACCGTAACCCTCACCCTCACCCTAACCCTAATCCTAACCCTAATCCTCATCCTTACCCTCACCCTAACCCTAAATTTAACCCTCACCGTAGCCTTAACCCTAAGCCTAATCCTCATCGTAACCCTAAAACTCATGCTCGCCATAACTTTAACCATAATCCTCACCCTATCCCTAAACATAATCAAACCCTAACTCTCACCCTCACCATAACCCTAACCCTCATCCTTACCCTAACCCTCACACTTAACCTCACCCTAATCCTAACCCTCACCCTAAACCTCACCCTAACCCTAACCCTCACCCTCACCCTCACACTCACCATAACTCTAACCCTAACCCTAACAATAACACTAATCCTAAACCGAAACCTAACCCTAACCCTAATCCTAACACTCACCCTCACACTAACCCTAATCCTAAACCAAACCCTCACCCTAACCCTAATCATCACCCTCACCAAAACACTAACCCTCAACCTAACTCTCACCCTAACCCTAAACCTTAATCTAACACTAACCCTAACCCTCAACCTCACCCTAGCCCTCACCCTAACCCTAATCCTAACCCTAAACCTCATCCTTACCCTCACCCTAACCGTAACCTTAACCCTCACCCTAGCCCTAAACCTAACCCTAATCCTCAACGTAACCCTAAACCTCACACTCACCTTAAACCTAACCCTAAGCCTCACCCTTACCATAAACATAACTGAACCCTAACTCTCACCCTAACCCTAACCCTAACCCTAAAACTTAATCTAACACTAACCCTAACCCTCATCCTCACCCTCAGCCTAACCCTAAGCCAAAACCTAACCCTAGCCCTAACGCTCACACTCACCCTAAACCTTACCCTAAACCTAACCCTAACCCTAACCCTCATCTTAACCATCCACATAACCCTAAACCTAACCCTAACACTAACCCACACCCTTACCCTCAATCTAATTCTAAACCCAACCCTATTTCTAACCCTCACACTCACTGTAACCCTAAACCTAAACCTCACCCTAACCCTAACCCTCACCCTCAACCTCAGACTAACCCTAAGCCTATCCCTAACCCTATGCCTAACCCTCACACTCACCCTCACCCTAACACTAATCCTACTCCTAACCCTAATCCTAACCCTCAGCCTCAACCTAACCCTCACCTTAAGCCTAAGCTTAACATTAATCCTAACCCTAACCATCACCCTCAGCCTCACCCTAACACTAACTCTAACACTAAACCTCACCCTGACCCTCAACCTAAACCTCACGCTCACCCTAGCCCTCTCCCTAACCTTAATCCTAACACTAACCCTCATGCTAACCCTCCCCCAAACCCTTACCCTAACCCTCACCCAAACCCTAATCCTCACCCTCACCCTCACCCTCAGCCTAACCTGAAGCCTAACCCTAAACCTAACACTAACATACACACTCAACCTCACCTTAACCCTAATCCTAACCCTAACCCTCACCCTCACCCTCAGTGTAAACCTAAGCCTAACCCTAACCCTAACCCTAAACCCTCACACTCACCCTAACCCTTACCCTAATCCTTATCCTAAACCTAACCCTAACCCTCACCCTCAGCCTCACCTTAACCCTACCTCTAATTCTAAACCTCAGCCTCACCCTAACCCTAACTCTAACCCTAACCCTAAACCTTACCCTAACCTTAACCTTTAACCTCACCCTCAACCTAGCCCGCACCCTAAACCTAATCCTAATCCTAACCCTCATCCTAACCCTCCCCCTAACCTTAACCCTAACCCTCACCCTAACCTTAACCCTCACCCTTACCCTCACTCTAACACTGACACTTACACTAACCTAAAACCTAACACTAACTGGAACCCTAACACTCACCCTCAGCTTCACCCTAACCCTAACTCTAACCATAAACCTCACCCTCACCCTAACCCTAACCCTAATCCTAACCCTAACCCTCACCCTAACCATAACCCTCACCCTCACTGTAACCCTAAACTTCATCCTAACCCTCACCCTAATCCTATCCCTAACCCTAAGCCTTAACCTAACACTAACCCTAGTTCTCACCCTCACCCTATCCCTCACCCTAACACTAATCATAACCCTAATCCTCATCCTAACCCTAAAACTAACCCTAATCCTTAACCTAACCCAGAACCTCAACCTAACCCTAAAACTAATGCTCACCATATCCCTAACCCTAACCCTCACCCTAACCCTGAACTTAACTGAACCCTAACTCTTTTTTTTTAATTTAATTTAATTTTATTTGAGAACATACTGTACAGAGGGGTTACAATTACATTGGCAGGATAATGCATACATTTCTTACCAAGCATTGCAGCCTCCTCCTTTGTTTACCCTTCACCTCCCTTCCCAGCCTCCCCCCTCCCCCCCACCCAATTATACCCCCTCCCCCCCCCCACACCGACATTGTAAAGCTTGATTTGACATGACATTTTGTAATTCTCCTTGTTGCAACAGGTCCACCTGAATCCTTAAACGACTTGTTGTCCCCATCTCCTCCACATGTTATACTGACATCAAATAAAGTGAAAGCGGGGGTTACACTGTGGGGGAGGGACATAACAAAGCAACAAAGAAATAATCTTATAAATGCGTTAGAAACACATGCATGAAAGAAACGAAAACATTAAAATACATAACTAAGGGTTCATTTTCCTAACATCACATTATCTGACCTTTTCTGCTTGACTCATACCTATACTAGATATTGCAAATAAGGGAAACCATGGGACTTATGTTTCTTTGGGCCTGGCTTACTTCACTTAATATAATTTTTTCCAAGCCTTTCCATTTCCTCACAAATGGGGAAATGTCATTCTTTCTGATGGAGGCATAGAATTCCATTGTGTATATATACCACATTTTCTTGATCCATTCATCTACTGAGGGACATCTGGGTTGGTTCCATATCTTAGCTATGGTAAATAATGCTGCAATAAACATAGTTGTGCTGGTAGCTTTAGTGTGGTCTTGTTTGTATACATTTGGGTAAATGCCCAAAAGTGGGATTGCTGGATCATAGGGGAGATCTATGTGAAGTCTTTGAGGAACCTCCATACTGCTTTCCAAAGTGGTTGAACAAGTTTACTTTCCCAACAACAATGTAGTAAGGTTCCTTTCTGTCCACATCCCCTCCAGCATCTGTTGTTGTTAGAGTTCTTGATTTTTGCTGTTCTAACTGGAGTGAGGTGATATCTCAATGTTGTTTTGATTTGCATTTCTTTTATGGCTAGGGATGTTGAACATTTCTTCATGTGTCTATTGGCCATCCTTCTTTCTTCTTCAGAGAAGCTTCTCTTTAAGTCTTTCGCCCACTTATTTATTGGGCAGTTGTTTCTTTGAGGATTTGTTGTTGGGTGGCTTAATTTTTTGAGTTCCAAGTATATTTTAGATATGAGACCCTTGTCCGTTGTATGGCTAGTAAAGATCTTCTCCCAATCGGTGGGCTTTCTATTGATCTTGCTAGCTATGTCATTTGCCCTGCAGAAGCTCTGCAACCTTATGCAATCCCATTTGTCCAAACTTTCTTTGATTTGTTGTGTTTCTGGGTCTCTATTCAGAAAATTTCGGCCTGAGCCAAGGAGACCTAGGGTTTCTCCTATTCCATCCTGTAATGTTTTCAGAGTGTCTGCTTTGAGTTCAAGGTCTTTGATCCATTTGGAGTTGATTCTGGTGCAGGGTGATATATAAGGATCTAGCTTTAGTTTTCTACATGTAGTTAACCAATTTTACCAGCACCATTTACTGAAGAGGCTGTCTTTCTTCCATTCTATTGTTTTAGCTTCCTTATCGAAGATTAGATGGCTATAGGTCTGTAGGTTCATTTCTGGGTTTTCCTGAACCATAACTATTACCCTAATGCAAACCCTCAACCTAACCCTAAACCTAACGCTCACCATAACCCTATCCCTAATCCTAACAATCACCGTAACCCTCACCCTAACACTAAATCAAACCGTAGACCTCACTCTCACACTAACACTAATCCAAACCCTAAACTTCACCCTCAACCTC